>NC_079519.1:23504279-23805256 GCF_000801105.2 Raphanus sativus
GAGAGAGAGAGAGAGAGAGAGAGAGAGGATAAGAGAAAAGTTCTTCTAATAAGAAAACAGCAAATTCATGTCCAGTCTCATTATTACTAGTTTACCTTTTTTTATTTTGCAAAGTCAGTTTTTTATTTAATTTGTAACAAAGTATCATTGTTATAAATTATAATGATAAGATACAATCTAATAATGATGTTCTAAGAGTAACTGTTTTTATTCTATTTTATTTTTGATTAGATAGTTTTCATTAAATCGGTGAAAACTTTATAAGACTAGTTTCTTACAGCAACTATCTTGGTGGGGTGAAAACATAAAATTTCAAACACAAAAAAAAAAAATTAAATTATTATTTTAAGGTTAATTTTTCAGTTTCTGGTGCCTTATAACAGATTGATGTGGACTTTAATTTAGTTGGGTTTGATTATACCTAATTGAATTGATATTAGGTTCACTAAATTGGGCTTAGCCCATGAAATTCAATCTCAGTGGCTTGTTTACTTGGCGTTCAACTCCAGCAAGGGATATGCCACATCAGTACGGTTGACAATCATTTAATGGCAGTAAAGATTTAGGAAAGATTTACAGTTTCTTCGTGGTTGCAAGTCAAGTTTTTGATATCCTGATGTAGTTTCAGATATAAGCTTAAACTTGCAATTTTTCTCATAAGGTCGAGAGTTTGCCAAAATAGAGCAAAAAAGATGGTCCATCTTGTCGACATGAAGCGAAGATGTGCCTTGATCTTATGAACTCGAACTGTCTTACCCACGGAAAACCTTTGCTTCAGGTCTTCCCAAACTAATTTTTGATATATCCTAATTTTTGTTTGGCTTGCAGAGCATTCAACATCTCTGACGGTTATTCTTTGGACTTGACATATCTTAAGAGAAAAAATAAAGTTTTCATGAAATATTCCTATGTTTTTCCTATTTTTGTTTCATGTTGCCTTAGTATCTCATGTAGTTTAATTTTTAAAATAAAATGTAAGTCTATTAAGATAAATGATATAATCCATTAAGTAAGTCTATTACTCCTTCCGTTTCGATTTATTTGTCGTTGTAGGGAAAAAATTATGTCTCAAAATAAGTGTCGTTTTAGAGTTTCAATACAAAATTTATTAAAAAGATTCTTCATTTTATTTTTCTATTGATTGAAATATGGTTAGATGTATAGGTAATTCTGTTTTTATCTTGAAAATATATAAAATCATATATTTTTTCTTAATTTGTGTGTATAAGCCTAAAACGACAATTAAAATGAAACTGAGGGAGTAGTAGATTATTTATGGATTGAGTTTGAAGTAATGAACTCTTATAAATGTTTTATAAGTTATTTTAGGCATTTATAAATGATTTCATAATGTCAATTTTATTTTTTCAAAAATTTAAAGTATTTAAGAAAATAGTTATATTTTAAACATAAATATAAATACTGATATCAAATTTGGGGTAAAAGTATAAATTAAAATTCTCCCAGAAATCATAACATACATTTGTTTCCCCAATTTTTTTTATAAAAATGATGTTCATGTCTAACTGCCACTTCGAATGTTTTTTCTTTCCATATTTAAAAAAAATTCAAAAGAAATTAAGGTTCATACACTATTATTCATTGTATTTAATTAGCAAACAGCTTATCCATAATTGTATTTCAATTTCAGAAGTCCGACACCAAATAATATATAAACTCATTTATTATAGTGTTATCAAAATTATATTAGAAGAAATTTTCAAAAACAACATCTACACATTCTAAGAAAAATCGAAGTACGAATAAATAATTTTTCTACATTTAAAATATTGGTCACTAATATTTAATGGTACCTTTAACATGCTTCCAATTAATATTATTTTATAAATTAATATTTTCACGATTTAATAATGCACTATCAGACATATCTTAAATAGTTTCAGTTCTATAACAATTATCAAGAATCTGTTTTTAAAAAGTTTACATAAAAAATAATAAATTCAAGTGCATTATTAAACAGTTATTTTTTGTTCTGATTTGTTTATTTATATGAAATTTTGATCCTTCAAATGTTTCAAATCTTATATAGAAGTAAATTTTGCAAAATATAGAAAAGTAACTCAAATTACCTTCCTAATTTTACTGTGGTAGTCAGGTTACTCTTTTTCATTTCAAAAATTAGAAGCTTATTTGACATAGGTATAATTATGTGCAACAGTTGCATGCATTTACGAGTAGCGTTTTGAAAATTTTTGTTTTCGTTTTTGATTTTTTTTTCTTTTTCATCTTACAGTTTTCCTCTTTGTGCCGACGATGGGATTTGTCAATCGATATGGCCGTAGGCCAAAAGTATAGAAAAAAAAATACACGTACAACTATTAAACTTTGTTGATAGTAAGCCCTTTATCGAAAAAAAACTTTGTTGATTGATTTCTGCAGGGTATTGTAATATTTCAACTTAGTGAAAAATATTACCAATTTATTCTAAAATTAAACTCAATTGTGTACTAAAACAAGAATCGTGTTCCTACTTCCAGACGGGAGAAAAATAATGGCTAACATAGTTTGTGTGCACGAGTGGTTTACAAAGAAACCGATCTCGTAGCCACCACTGGATCTTGTGGCTCATCATCAAACTGATACTTCTCGTATACTTGGAGCAAGAGATCACGGCAACGAACGGTGGCTCCAAGCTTAATACAAGCCAAGAAAGCACCAGATAGTTTACGGTGAAGACTATAGGCTTCATCAGGCGGTGGTGTGAGCCTATGTTTCAACATGGTTGCTCCTAAACTCGAGACGCTAGAAGTAATGTTGTTGGTTCTGAAAGCATAGCCACCAGGTTCTGCAAAAGGTAGACCAACAATGAAACCAGCTTGGACGTGAGCATCAAGCATCACATCTGGTTCGTCTCCGGTTAAGAACCCGAGTCTCCTCGACATTTCAATCACTCCTTTACTGTCTTTATCAGCACAAGCCATCACCTACAAAAACAAGGTTCAACATATAAACCAATGTCCAAGAAATTGATAGACAGACTAGCAACTAGACGTATTAATCAGAAGTTAGTGTTAACAAACTATCGATTTAATTTTTATATTTTACATTTACATTAGGTATCTTAGTTTTAATATTTAGTTATAATTCCTTTTTGATGAATTATAAAAATTACATTATACAAAAAAGTTTAAACTAGACAAATTTGTGGCTTTGCACTAATACTTATTTAACAGATTTAGACCAATTTATATCGATTTCAATCAATTTTTAACCAATTTAAAATGATTTAAACTAATTTGAGTTGCATAAATCAGATTTAAGAAATAATAATTGTTTTGGCTATAGCTGATTTGCGGCCTAGACATTTTTTTAAAACCTTGATATAAACTGTTCTCACAAGATTCACTGGTAAAGATCAAGTTTGTTACCATTCTAAGATAGTCATCGACGAACTTCTTGGGGTAATCACGAGCTGCTCCGAAATCGATAAGATTGATTGTTCTTGCGGGTTCATCGTATAAGAAGTTGCCCCAGTTTGGATCTGTCTGCATGAAGCGGAACACAAAGAGTTCCTTCAATGTGAGTTCAAGCATCTTCCTCCCGACATAATCTCGTGTTTCTTGATCTAACAAGGCTACTTTATCAATGGGAACTCCTGTAAGAAGAATAAGCATGGATCAGAGTTTCACCATCACAGGTATGTAAAACAGAGTAAGCTGAGTTGCAGTTTACCAGAGATAAGTTCTGTGGTTAGGACTTTTTTGCTTGAAAGCTCATCTACCACACGAGGAACGTAGAACCCTGGAGTGTCCGAAAGCAAATCACGAAAGTGCTTTTGACTGATTGCTTCAATCTCGTAGTCACACTCCCGTGCCAACTCTTCTTTGGCAACCTGCAAAAAGAGCTTGGTCATGAATCTGACGAAACAAGATTGTTTCTATTCTTATGCAACCATGTTCTCAGGGAGACAGAAAGTGACAATACCTTTACAGCTCTGTCTAGAAAGAGTCCCTTTGGAATTAGATTTGTATAGTTTAACAAGCGTCTGACATTTTCGATATCACTTTCAATGCTGTTGGCAACGCCAGGGTACTGAATCTTCATCGCTACTTCTAATCCATCTTTAGTAACAGCTCGGTGCACCTAAACACATCATTACATAAATGGAAAAGAACAAAACCATTCAACACATTCACTAGGAGTAAGTTAGAGGTTGTACCTGACCAATACTCGCTGCTGCTAGCGGTTCGTAATCAAAACTAGCCAACTTAGATTGCCAGTTTGGACCTAACTCAGCATCCAAAACAGGATTAAGTTGGCTCCTTGGCATCACATCTGCACCTTGACGCACAAGTTCCAGAGCATTCAAGATCTAGCAAAAGAACCTACTTTAAGTCAAACAAGACCTAAGCCTGATAAAAAAAAATTAGTTAAAAGAGGAAGTTATCTGCTATTTACCGGGGCAGGAACAAGACTCTCGTCCTGTATGCTCAACATTTGGCCAACTTTAAGAGCAGCTCCGCGCATTTCACACAACCCAAGAGCCAACCTTTCCGCATTCTCCTCAGAAAGTAGAGACGAGAGCGCAGGTTGGTTCCCTTGTGTGGGTGGTGTCCCGTTCACAAGCCTGTAGGTCGATTCTTTAACAGCTCCCCAAGCAAGACCAGCTCCAAGATTGAAAAACCTTCAAAAACAAACTCACATATTTATCAATGGCTTCATCTTTTACGTCCAGAGTTAAAAACAACTTCGCAAATAAATGGATTCATCCTAACTCTCTTTATATATTTAATTCTCTAACAACCTAAGCGAAGTAAAGAGAGTTTTACCCATAAGCTCTTGCCATAGGAGTTGATGGAACCTTCCGTTCTCTAGGCCTCCTTCTCTTCACCGGAGCTGCTACCTCCAACGGAGATGATGCTGCTTCAGCTCTATCTATAACCTTGGTCTCGCCATCTCTATCTATAACCCTAGCTTCATCGATAGATTCACTTCTCACGATCTTCGAATCAACAGTACTCTCGACGGAGCTAGGTTTCGCAACAACCTCAGGCGTGACGGTTACTACATCGGCTTTGCTCGATCCGTCGTCTTCCTTTTCGTCGAAGTAGACGACGGACGGCTCCTTGGATCGGCGGTTAGAGAGGTTGCGAAGCTTCCCGGAGGTGAGTCCGACCAAGTCGGTGGCGGCGACCAAGGCTTTTCTCCCCAGAGCCTCGAGATCTCCGTTCCTCGCTCTCTGTAGCTCGGGAGACTGGTGGTAGATCTCCTTCGCTACGAGCGATAGGCCGTTGGCGAGCCTGGTTAGTTGCTTCAACGAACTCATCACGATTCAATGGCGGGCGGCGCGTGGGAAGTTGTGTGGATTTTTGACTTTGTGTTTTTCTTTTTCTTTCAGCATTTGGTTTGAATCATTTGGAGAGATTTGATTTTGTGGGAGAAAAGTTTTAAAGAGGTGGTGTGCGTTCGTTCGTTCGTTGGAACAGGAAGGTCGGAGAGACGGAGAAGCGAGGTTTACGTGGGGATACGACAACCAAGAAAACTCTCATTTATGACGTTTCGGCCCATTGGGTCATACACGAGTTTTATGATAGCCTCTTTTACCAATTTTGTAGGTTGTTTTTAAAAAAAAAATATTTGTTTTTTTTATCAATAAAAAAAAATATTTGTTTTCATTTAAAAAATACTAGGTAAATATCTGCACTATACAATCACATGAAAAAAATTATACAAAGTATTAAATATTATAAAATTATGTTTTTGATTTAATTATTTATTTTTTTTATTTTTTTGCTTAGATATTCAATTTTTTTTTAGAATATTCGATTTTGAACTTATAAGGCTATAATTTGTGATTTTTTTGGAGATACTTACACATTGTATCTTTTTTGCCTATAAAAATTCAATGTAATTTATATTTATGCAGTTTAATATTAATCATAAACTGCATTGATTTTATAAATAAAATTATTCATCTCAAATATTATTAATTAAATATATTTAATTAATAAAAAATAAATGTATTTTAATCATTTTTCAATAAGTATGAAAAATGTATGATTATATTTTTTATGAAAGAAGAAAAAGTATACAATTGTATTCTCTTTGATTCAATAACAAATTTACAGTATAATATTATATATACTTTACGTGTTATCAAAACTCAAATCCTAAATATCCTAAACTCTTAATTAATATCTTACATTGTATATATAGGGTTGTATTTTCTTTAATTCAGTAACAAGTTTACAGTTTATAATATTATCTCTATTTTACAGTAACAAAATATACATGTTTTTATTTTATTTTTACATAATTTCGTTTTCATTTTTTAATAATTTTTTTTTGTGTCAGATAATATTTTAAATTGAGTGTATAATTGACTGATTTATCCTAACGGTAGAATGTGTTCAAAAAAAAAATCCTAACGGTAGAAATCCAACAATTGTTGAATGTGATGGCTAAGTTGTGTACTATGTAAGCATTTTTCATTGTTGAAAGTTTTAAACTTATCAGCCGAGTGCAATGCATCTCCGTTCATAAAGTAACATGAGAAATTAATTATTTAACACACTCTTCAATATTATATATGTTTAATACCAAAAAAGAATAAGATCCAAACATAGATGCAGTCATCTTTAAAAAATATTGTGCTCTTAAGCCATTTTTGTTTTTATTCTTCAACTCCTACAGAGATATTTTTTAACTTTCGGTTTTAAAAATGATCAAACTATTGTTATTATATCATTGTTATAGTACGAACAAAAGTTAATAAATTCTTATTTTTTAAATATATCATTTCGAATAAAAAATTGGCAAACCACTCAGACTTGTCATGTTGGTAGGCAGTATACTTTCGGATTGAATTAGAAATACGACATAGTTGGCATCTACACCTTCAGGTCTTTATCATTGGTCTATTATATATTATTTGAATATAATCCAAAACTGGTTTCACTCAAGAATACAATTACTCTTAAGATCTCGAAAACATCTAGAGCTTCGACAAACGAAGAAAATGTCCATCAAAGCTAAAGAACATCAAACCCTTGAAGGTATATTTACGCAATCTTATTATTTTTAAAGCATGAAACTAGTATGTTCTAGGTTTAAATTTGCGTTTAGATTATTTGTTAAACTCTTTGTCTCCCGTCAAGGTCCTGAGGATCCATAGTTTAATCTTCTGTTTCTCGAGAGGTGTTTGCTTCCTTAGATAAGATCGGATTTGCTTTTATGGATCATATCATAGAAAATGGTGTTCTATAATTAAAAAATCCATTATACTTTTGTTTATGTGCAAGTTTTTCATTGTTCTTTAATGAGATATCCATTAAAGATATTTAGGAAGATTATCTCGTGAAGATCATTAGAACAAGTTCATTCTACTTCGTAATGAATTTGAAGAACATCAATGAACAGATAGAAGCCAATACATTTCCCCAAAAGCTCATTTGGATCTAGACATAAAGTTTGATGTTTTTATTTAATAATGGCAAATATAGAATCGATGACTGTTTAGGGGAAAATATTTTCTTTTAGTGGGTTAAGAATTTAATCACATCAGTTTCAAAAAAGATTAAATATATCACATTTAAAATGTCAAACAAAGATACATAATATCATATATCATGTTGATAATTTGTATATTGTTAATAGCATGTTCTCTAATTCTTATTAAAGTTACATACAAAAATAAATTTATCACCTGAATGTATATATAAAATGTACAACTATTATGTCAATACTCAAAAAGTATTAAATTATATCATAGTTATAATTTGACTAAATATTATAACTGATTATAAATTTTGCTTTGTAATATTAATAATGTGCTATCTAATACTTATTAAATTTAGACAGAACATTTTGAAATCAGTTAATATACTAATAAATAATATTATAAGGTGTAATAAATTTATAATTAATTATACAATTACTAGGAACTTAGAATTTTAGATAAAATTTATATTCTCTTTATATTATTAGCAACTAGGCAATTGCCCGCACCCTGTGCGGTAACTATATATCAAACAATATTAAATCTAACATATTCGTTGTATTTTTTTATGGGAAAATTCCGTAAAAATACACAGACTGAATTTCTTTTGCTGAAAAAATACATGAACTTTTTTGGCTTCCCAAAAAATACACAAACTAATTTTGATTGTCCATAAAATACACTAACTTTTGAATTTTGAAAGTTTCACACCTCGATTTTAACGGTGTAAACAGTGACTAACAGAATAGTAAGACGCCGTTAGACGCTGTTAACTCTGATTAAAAAGTTCATGTATTTTATGGACAACCAAAATTAGTTCGTGTATTTTTCGAGAAGCTTAAAAAGTTAGTGTAAAAAACGGCCCAAACCCGACCCAAAGACCTGAAAAAAAACACATTCTCTATCACATGATACAGGTCCGAAATTTTATATTTATAAACTTTCGGTTTGATTTTGGACCGAATATTTCCGGGTCAGTTCCGATTCAAGTTTTTGAATCCGGCTAAAATGTCAAGATTAGGTCTAGATATTTTAGCGAGATTCAAAAACTTGGATCGAAACTGATCCGAAAATATTCGGTCCAAAACCAAACCGAAAGTTTACAAATATAAAATTTTGGATCTGTATTGGGTCCAGATATTTAGCATCTGAATAGGATATGAAATATCCAAACTCCATTTGAAAATTCCTTAAAAATACACATACTAAATTTCCTTTGCTGAAAAAATACACGAACTTTTTAGGCTTCCCGAAAAATACACGAACTAATTTTGGTTGTCCATAAAATACATGAACTTTTTAATCAGAGTTAACGGCGTCTTACTATTCTGTTAGTCACTGTTTACACCGTTAAAATCGAGGTGTGAAACCTTCAAAATTCAAAAGTTCATGTATTTTATGGACAATCAAAATTAGTTTGTGTATTATTTGGGAAGCCAAAAAAGTTCGTGTATTTTTTCAGCAAAAGAAATTCAGTCTGTGTATTTTTAAGGAATTTTTCCTTTTTTTATTTATCAGGGTGTATAATTAATGTATAATATTTTTAATGTATTATTATTTAAAACTAAGCTTTAGAATACGGACCACATTAGAGCATCTCATATTATATTCATTGTGGGCTTTTCATTATCAAGATATTGGAGAAATTAGCCCAAGGGACAGATTCTTTTTATTTGTTGTTTCTCTTATCTTTCTTGTTCCTTCTTTTTTGTCTTTTGGTCTCTTTCTCGAGTTCTTCTCTTTCTCTCTCTTTTTCTGATTAATTTTTTTTTCTGGAAATATTTCATTACTTTGTTTGTGTCTCTTGTCTCTGCCTTTTTGCTCAAGAATTGTTGCTGCTGTAAACTCATGGTAATTCTTCTATCTTCTTGTTTATCCCTCCTTAATTTTGTTCAGATCTATCCATTTTTCAGATCTATCCCTTTTTTCTATTGTACTTCAGATCTATCCATCTTTCAGTTATTTGTAATGTAAGCATTCATCCGTCGAGGCCACCACTGCCGACCCGTGACGGCCACCACCACTTCCTAAAGAAATATTAGTTAAAAGATATTCACTCTTTATTGTAATTTTTTATTAAATTATTTATATGCCAATTTCTTATGTAATTTAATTTTTTTAGTTGAAGAGTTCATTTTTGTATATGGTTGTCACATTTGTACTTTTGTGTTTCACTTTTTACCTTTCTCCAATTCAAAGCTGAATTCAGAACATGCAAGGAAAACCAATTTCTATTTGCCTCTATATTGCTCTCATAGCCTCACGCACACCTAATATTTTCGAAAACAATATCTACATGCTTTGTCTGGGTAAAACGTTTTCAGGTAAACAATTAAACCAATTGTAAAAAGTCAATTAAGTCAATTGTAAAAATATTTGGTTTATGTTTCGATTATACTTTGGTTAAGCTCAGTACCTCGTTTTATTTCTAAATCACAAACATCTTTATATACTCAAGAAAATCACCTTCGATCATAAACCAAATATTTTTTAATTATTAAAATAAAACATAAAATCAACTTTAAGACCATATCAGCTGTAATTTATAATCATGTCATTGTAATATAAAATCAGAAGCGTAAAAGCCCAAGTGAAACTGACTTAACTCTAAAAACCAAATCAGATCGTATTGTAATGTAAAATAGAAACCCTAAGGCAAAAATAAAACTGACTTAACTGTAAAACAAAAGCAGAGTCTTGTAATATAAAACAGAGGCATAAAAGAGATGAGTAGTATCAGTCTGACAATTCAACACTTTGAAAGATCTCCTTATAAACAACATTTAAGGTTTTCTTCTGTGGAATTCCCTTCTCATCTGTGATCAAAATTCTTAATTCATCTCTTGACGTTACCCTGGAAACTGCAACATACAACTGACCATGTGAGAAAACTGGTTTTGGCAAAAACAATCCAACTCTTTGCAAAGTCTGGCCTTGACTTTTATTTATCGTCATCGCAAAAGCAACAGCAACAGGGAACTGCCTACGTCTCATTCTAAACGGGAATCTTGCTTCGGGAGGAGAAACAAACATTCTTGGTATCAAGACTTTCTCACCAACATTATTTCCTGTTATAAGTTTAGCTTGGATAACATGTTTGGCCATTTGAGTGACCAACAGTCTTGTTCCATTACATAAACCACCAATAGGATCAATATTTCTAAGCAACATGATAGGAGTACCAATCTTTAGTTTCAGCTCATGGTTAGGCAATCCTGAAACCTTAATGCTATTCAAATACTCCTGAGTATAAACCATCTCGTCTATTTTGCTTGTGTCTGATGTATCAATACTATCAGAGCTTAGATAAGTTTCCTCGTCACCTAATGAATGAATACCCAAAAATAATGAGCACAACACAGAACATGAACACTATTTTAGTAATAATACATTCACTTTTTAGAAAATTATGTTAGAATTACCTGGTAGCTGCGATAACATATAGTCATTAATTATATCAACGTCCATATTTCTGGGACTCAGTATCGCTCTTCCTTGGAAAAATTTGGGGTTGCGCTCGTCGGGAAAACTAATACCGTATACGTCTTTTACAATCTCCTCCACGGGGTTCTCACATTGAGTTATCAGTAAATCATCAGGTATATCTATTTCCACTTCTCCAGAATTTGGCTCGTTTATCTTTCCATTTCCTATGTCGAGAATCCATTTAGAGAAAGCTTCAATTTCCCTCGACTGATCGCCATGAACATCTCTTGTAAGCCTCATATTTTTTGTCAGCTCTAAAACCTTACAGCTGGGCCATAGATAGGAAGAGGTTATGGAAGATAAAACAGTTTCTTCTCTACCACCATTGACGATAATTGGTAAAATCTGCCTAAAGTCTCCCCCCAAGACAACAACTTTACCTCCAAAGGCCTTATCACATTTAAGAATATCACGCATAGTCCTGTCAAGTGTCTCGAAACAGTGCTTACTCATCATAGGAGCCTCATCCCAAATGATGAGGCTAGCTTCTTTGATTAGTTCTGCTTGATGCGATCCCGCACTGAAATTGCAAGTTGTACATTCATTAACAGCAATTGGTATCCCAAATCTAGAATGAGCTGTCCTCCCTCCTTGTAACAACAACGATGCGATACCACTCGATGCAACATTTAGAACAATCAAACCTTTCGATCGAAGAGCAGCTCCCAAAAGACTCCACAAAAAGGTTTTACCGGTACCGCCAAAACCGTAAAGAAAAAACATACCACCAACACCGCTCTCAACTGCTGTAATGATTGTCTCATAGACTCCCTTCTGCTCGTCAGTCACAGTAGACATGAGTTTGGTATGTAGTTCTTTTAACTTTTCCCGATCATAGCTTTTTTCCACTAATATAAGATGATTTTTATCTTTATCAATAGCTTCTTCATCTAGCACAGGAGCATTCTCAAAGTTAGACAGAGAATTATTATTCTTACGCAGATATTTCTCTATCTTAGCCAAACCAATATTCTTCAGCTGGTCACTGGATAGTGTGAAATCTGCAATTTTTTAATCACAAAGTAAGGTAAATACAGAGATTTATTTCCACATGCAAGGGACTGCGTAATAAGATAATAAAAGAATATATAACATACTTGGATTCTTTGCTTTTCTTTTTCTCCTTATAAGAATATCCTCTGTTAGTATATTCCATGTTGCCTCCCATACATTGATTGGCATTGCAACGCTGTTAGAGAGCAACATCACAGCAAATAATCTTCTCAAAAACTTCCCAGAACCCCATAAACTTGCCTCCTTAATAGCCTCAATATATTCTTTATCATCATCAAGCAAACCCAAAGCATAGCATGCATCTCTAAATGAAGGGTAAACAATCCCCTTAACCGTTCGGATCTCCTCGAAGCTTCTTGGACCCTTTACTATATTGAGTAAAACTCTTAAATAATATGCCTGGACATACGACGGCGGCACATAAGTAATCCTCCCTATTGCAAATCCTCTATCACGTGGTCTCCATTCCTTTGTTTTCAAGACCCACACAAACTTGGTAGGGAAATCAGCATATGTCAAGTCACGTGCCTCTGGATATTTTCTGTTTGCTTCCATCCAAGCTAAAAATTTTGACTGGCTAATAGAACATTTAGATATCACTTCCTCTATTGGATCATCTTCATTATAAACAAGAAATTGTTGGCCAGGCAGATGGAAGGAAAGCTTAGTCACCGGCGTTGAGCGATATTGTGTAGGATAAGCAAGAATCCTCCAAGTGGATTCACACGCAAATATGTACCTTCCATATAAGCATTATATAATTATGAAGCGGACAAATATATAGTCTATTAAAAATAAGATAAGTAAATTATTACCTGCAACTAAAATATTTTTTCACCTCGTCCTCTACTTCTTCTTTACCATCTTCACTCTCAACTGAAGCTCTAACATAATCTGATCCCTTATTTATATATTTGAAAAGATACTTAATTGATCTTGTTTGGTTACACCACTCAACGTTAATATGTGCTCGGTATCGCTTCAATAGGTTGCTGTTATAAGGAACAATATATCTGTTATCACAATCAAAGTTTTTCTTCCTGATCACCCTGTTATCTTCTCGACGTCTGTAAATTGGATAACCACCATCATCAATTTTTGTAATATTGCTATTAGACTTTGGGAAAAATTTGGTGCATCTGCCTTCTTGCATGCATACATTTTTCTTATTAGCAGCACCGCATGGACCGTGTACCATCAGATCACTAACTATTTCATGTAAATACGGCTCAGTGTCTTTATCTGGTATCTCAGCACTTATAAACCGATCAATATCATCTCCTGTCGGTAACTTAGATTCTGGTTTCAAGAAAACTACCATATGAGCATGGGGCAAACCTCGCTTCTGAAACTCTATCGTATACATCACTAAAAACAAAAAGAAAACCAAAGTTTGTTAAAAAAAAAGGAAAGCTAAATTTTCACGAAGGTAATGATAATTATGAAAAATGCAATAATAATTACTTCAAACACTTACCAGAATTGATTGCACCTAAGACTGTTCCCGTCATCAAATAATCAACCAGATTGTCAAGCTTCATCTTAAAAACACGACAACAAATATCCGGACGATCTTCTGTTTTCAAATCATGTTTCTGCAGATATCGTGTTATCTCTGGCCACTTGGGATTGCAAGTTATTGTTATAAAAAAATCTGGGTAACCATAATACTTGCATGTGGCCATAGCATCCAAGTAGTGTTGCATCATGTACCTTTTACCTCCTCTAAAAGAAGATGGTATGTAGATCCTCTTACCCTGTTCAGATAGATCACCTTTTCCTTTGCCCACAGCATCAACAATCTTATCATAGTGTTCACATCGGAGATTCTTCTGATTCAACCAAATGTAGCGAAGTCTATTTGATTCTATCATAGTGTATGCATCAACTAAAAACTGTTGAAACAATCTTCCAGACATTAAAATGATCGGTGATTCACCAAACCTCTCTTGTATACGGAACGCAAAAAACTCACGCATGGTTATCGTTTTTCTTTTCCTCCCTTTCTTATCAAGGAAACCGATGTCTATGCCCAATCTAAAACCATCCTCACCAAAGGGAAACAGCAACGGATATTGTAAGGGCAAATAAGCTGGATGCAGTTCACTTATTCTTTGTAATTTCCCGGTACTACTCTCAAGGATAATGTTTCTGTTTTCCATTGATTTTTCAAAATCCCCAGGAATCAAAGCTGCTACATCATTTTCAGTTGGAAGATTATATGTTCTACCATCTGTAGACCTTCCGCTTGCGAGAACCAACCTCATAGGCCGACCAGCACCAGCAACTTCTAGTCTCTCACGTGCTGATCGAAAGGCACCTACATAACAATTATTAGCATCCAACATATTCTTCAAGATTTCAACAATCTGTCGTTTGATTTTCTCCGTCGAACCGGTACTCCTATTAAAAATTAGGTTAACATATTAGATGCCTGAATATGTAAATGCATAAGTTAAAAAAAAAAATTACCCATAAGCAGCCACTCGATTGGAAATCTCATTTGCAGTATCGTGTATATAGAGTTGTAGGAACGCTGGATTCTTGTTAGGTCCAGGCAACATATCTCCTATCAAGTGGTAATTTTCTCCACATAGTTGAAATAAATAAGGTCCAGCACCATTATTAATGGAATTATTGATTTTACCACCAAGTGAAGTAAAAGAAAACATCATGTTGTACGCTCTTATGAATTCTCGGAAGTGATTTCTCATTTCACCTTTGTTGTAAAGAAGTTTCAGCAATGAAGTAGGTGGTGCTCTAAGGAGCGGTAGCTTGACTTTTCCTTTATGACAACACAAAGTAAATAATGGTTTGACACCTGTTAATCTTCTATTAATTCTTTCACCAAACCACATAAAAGCTTGGCAATAATCACACATGTAGGACGGATCGCCATCGTCATAATAACCTGATAAAACTTCATTAATATTTAATATAACATGCATAATGAATTTAGAAAAAGAAACCAATAATTACCATTATCGGTGAGACCTATGGGAGCAAATACTCCTTCATCGAGTAATATATCTGAGTGAATATTTTTTCTTTTCCGATGAACTCTATGGACATTAGTTTGATTGCGGTTTACATGATTTTCATCTTCATCGGATTCTGAATCCGTGGCCACAAAACAAACGAAATCATCTATATCCTCTGGTTTTTCCAAAACATCTGAATTTATTCATATATTATATTAGAACCTTATTTTTATGGAGTAATATATTATATTAAATTTAAAATTTAAAAACATACCAGTCGCTTGAGAATGCTTATGTGATCTCTTATATCTCAAAATATTCATTCTTTTCTTTCTTGCAAGTTTGCTTGTCCTCTTTTTATCAATATGGCCCGTAATAGAACACTGCACTGGTATCGGTGGAGCATAAGCATGAGCTTTTGTAGTGACACCTATTGAAAAGCTTACAATTGTTAAAGACGTATATTTTGTTAATCAACTATGTATAAAATCAAAATAACAGTCACATACGTCTAGTAAAAGCTGGAAGCTTAATTGTTGCAGATGTAAGAGGTGTTTTTCTTGGACCCATAACTTTGGTTATTTCCTTTTTTTTTTGCTGAGAAGTTTTGTGTCTATTATCAAGCGTTTGCTGAGAAATATATATCCTATCTTTGAGTCGGCATATTGTTATAATATGACATAGATTAGGATAAAAACAACTTAGACATTATCTATTGTTAAATACAAACTAAAATAAAAGAAGGTTATGTTATATCATTATTTTTATAAGTACGTAGATTGTCAAAATATGTTTATATACTGATTTGATCATTACTATCATTACTTTTAAGTACTATATATTTTTATAGCTTCAGATTAACTTTTTGTATAATTCCTTTTGTTAAAGAAAATATATGACTAATTAACTCTTTCATATTAATTTTTATATTCGGAGTTAATTATAAATTAACTTGATAATTTCGAGTTTATTATACATGTAGTATTTATTTAACCATGTTAGAAGTAAATTTTCCTATATTTTACTCATGTTTATATACTGATTTGATCATTATTATCATTATTATCATTACTATCATTATTTTTAAGTATTATAGATTTTTATAGATTCAGATTAACTTTTTATATAATACATTTTGGTTAAAGAAAATATATGATTTTTCTTTTTTTTTTCTAAAATTTGGCAGTAATTAATTTCTTCCAATATAGAATGGTTTTTTTTGTTAAACGTTTATTTGGTTATACATGTAGTATTTATTTAACCATGTTAGAAGTAATTTTTCCTATAGTTTACTCACATTTATAATAATAACATATTTAATATGATATAAATTTGAATGATCAAATAAATGATTGAAGAGGCATAATTTAAAATATTATTCAAAAACCAACACAGAATTGAAAAAATCCATAACAAACACTCTAGGAATAAATTATCTAAAACGTAAAACCTATCAATTAAAAAAAAAACACAAATCTAAATTTAAAATTATTCTTTGGTCTTCTTCAACTTTTTAGTATTTCCATCTGTCCCCACATCCAAGTGTCCACGATCAAAAGCATCACTGTTACGCTTTAATCCATCAGGTTGCGAAGCTTCAGCTGAATCTTCCAAAACACGTTGGCAATCCATAAACAAACCACCCTAAAATACAGAAAATAAATAATCAAAACTTCTACATAAAATATATATAAAGGTTCATAAATACCAGGGAAAAAAATATAAAGGTTCATAAACAAACACAAGAAGACAATTTATAGACGTGTGTTTTTAAACACAAATACCTGAGTATAACCTTCAGTGACCCACTTACTAATCAAATCTTCATCATCAGAAATTATATCAACTTTAAAGGATGCTTTACGACTCCTCAAATTATCAGCTGATATATTAAGCTTGTAAATATATGTTTTCCCAATAAGTCTGATCAGCGGCAAAGGTAGAAGAGATGCGTCTTCCTACAGAAGACAAAATAAACAAAAAAAAGAAAAATTAAATAAACAAACTGAAAATAAAGATTCTATAAGTATAAAATTTATAAACAAACATTATACCTCCGCAACTTCTTCGGCAAGATCCATAGCAGTTCTATGGAGAAAGGGGACAACAACATTATCAAAAAGAATAAACCTAGCTGCCTCTCCCGTATGATCAGTAACACAAAGGACAAGTTTAAACCTACAACGATTACAAAAAAAAATATCAACGTTGAATTTTAAATATCTATATATATTGACGAAAATAATATGTGAGACTTTATATCAACCACAAAATACCTAGCCACAACATTAGAGACGTTTCTATTGCATCCGCTACAATGAAACAAAGGTGGACTATCATCATCAAGATCATCTTCACATGGATGGACTGTCGTCTTACAGGTACGGCATGCAACAAAATACCACTTTGGAGTGGTTTCAATGGAAACAATTTTGCAAAGTGTAACACATTTTCCCACCTATAAAAACAAACAAAAGAATTTTATATAAAAAGAAGTAATCAGTAATTTCAGTCGACATTATTTAGCTGTAATAACCAAAATATCTAATAAGTAGAACATACCTCATTCGATGCATTCAATGCACGGATAGATTTTATTGGATTCTTAATGAAAAACTCATCGTATAAATCTATTTTTAGAGGTGTAGATTTTGGATCAAAATCTTCTCTAGTAATAACCAAATCATCATTAGGCAATTTGGATTTGAAGTCAAGAACTTCTTGTAATTGTGGATCAAAAAGAATCTCAGTAGCATTGAATACATTAGAAACAGTAATGGCTCCTAAAAGATCAACAAAAAACAACAACAAATAAATATCATATTTTCTTTTGAACACACAACAAATAAATATCACATATTATCAGCAATTTTAATGTTATGTGGGAAAAAATACCTCTGAATTCTCGCACACAAACAAATCGAGCAACACATACAATACATGATGCTTCATTAGATTTAAAGAAATCTGATACTTGCTTTGCATACCCAGACCACAACGTACATGTTAAATGTGTGTCACTAAATATAAAAAATACAAAACAGTTTTAAGGTCATAATAATAAAATAGTATAATATAAAATCAAGAGCTAAAAAAACTTACGTAGCTCACAAAATTAAAATAATATAATATAAAAGCAAGAGCTGGAAAAACTTACGTTATGTCACGGATTGTTAATTCTAGCTTAGTTGATGATTTTCCTTTTGCCACAAGATCTTCTAAAGGTCCGACATTCACAACTTCACCAATAACATCTAAACACACAAAACATTAGAATAATGAACAGATAAAAAGAGAATATAAATAAGGACACATCAATAAAAATACAATAATATAGAAAACTCACCGATTAAGATTTCTTTTTCATACTGACGATCTAATATTTCTTTAAAACTTTTGAAATAATTATTTGGCAACTCTTTTGGAAAATCATCACAAGAAGTAATTTTGGTTGTTCTATAGAAGTTAATCTTAAAAGGAAGAGGATTCGTTCTATATTCTGTGGTATAATCACCAATGGTGAAATTACTCAGATTAAAAGAATCCCCTTGAGATAACTTAGATCGAAAGTTACCAAGAGAACGTTCATCAATAGAAGCATGAATCCTTGTTCCCTGCAAGAAATTGAGAAGATTGTTAATGCTAAACAGTATAACTAATGCAAATTAATAATGAAAAATACAATACTTACTATGGTATCAACCAACACCAATTCAATTGACACGATTTTTGAATTTTTCCATGTATTCCAAAGTTTTAACACTTTGACTTTAATCTTGTAACAATCTTTAGCTGGATCAATATCGTCAATAAAAACCAGAGAAGCAGGTTTTCTTTTCAGAAAAGACATAGTTGGCGAGTTATTGTTTTTTTCTTGCTGAGGAGCTTTGTGATTTGTGTGTTTAATTTGAGAGTGACATTAACGAAAGAAACTATCATATATATAACTACATAGCTACGGTCGGTATAATTATAGAGTCGGCATCTATATTGCTATTTTCCTTAATGTAATGTATTATGGTTTTCTTTGTCGTTATCATCTAGAAAATTATTGAATGAATATTTGAGTTTATATTAAAGTTTATCCCAACTTAGTTATATTCATGAATGTTTATATTAGTTGATTAATTGCTGAATATAAATATAAAGCCTGTTTTTGGTAAAAAAGTTTTCTTATCGACATTTATATTAGATAAAATGATTTATGGTAACAACCTGAAATGAAAAACCTAAAATCAAGGAGAAGTTGACAACTAAACAAAATTAAAAATCTAAAATCAAGGAGAAGTTAACAACTAAGCAAAAACTAAATTTAAAATCATTAAAAACCTAAAATCAAGGAGAAGTTGACAACTAAGCAAAATTACTTCATAAATAATAGTATAGATAATTTAAACTACTTGTATATTTAATTCTAAACTTATGCTTTTCCTTTTATCAAACGGTTTGTTTGTTTATAAAACCATATCATGGGCCCATTACGAAAATAAGAAAAATTGGGAGGCCCAAATAAAAGCCTATAGTTCATAGCCAGCCCTGTTGTTTTAAGACTTCCAGATCTATAGAAAACAATGAAGATCGCATTAGACTTCTCCTCCGCCTTCCGCCACACACGCGCCGCCGCATTAGCCACCACAACCTCCAGTGTATCAGTTTCGCTTTCTCCGGCGATTAAATTCCACACTCCATCCTTCTATTCGCCTTCCTCGACACTACCGCTAGCTTATTCTTCTCGTAGATGTCTCACCTGCCGATTCGGCGACGAAGATTATTATGATGATGAGGATGATTATTTGGTTGAATGCTTGACAGATGGGAAGACGGAGGATGGGGTTCTCATCTCGGTGGAGAAGCTCGAGAAGAGCTCGCGGCGAATCCGCTCGAAGATCGGAATGGAGGCGAGCCTCGATTCGGTTTGGAGCGTGTTGACTGATTACGAGAAGCTGTCGGAGTTCATACCGGGCCTTGTCGTTAGTGAGTTGGTGGAGAAGGAAGGCAACCGTGTTCGTCTTTTCCAGGTTTCTTTCTTGTTCTCATTGCGTAACACTACTTCACATTTCGATAGATTTGTCTGATCATGATCTTATCCAACTTGTGTGATAGAGCCGGGTTCGGTTTTATTCGGTTTTCAATTAGTTTGGTTTGAAAAGTTGCCGGGTGGAACAGAAGATTCAGTTCGGTTACGAAATATTCTGCCAGAATTAATTAAAGTTTTTGGTTTCAGTTAGATTTCTATCAGAATTTTGGTTTAAATCGGTTAGTTTGGTTCACAAATTTAGTTAGGTAGGATTGGTATCATGTGGTTAGGATTTTCTTTTAATTGGAAAACCGAACTAACCGACTGAACTGAACCGGTTTATCTACCAAATTGAACCGAATTCATAGCCCAACTTCAACCGAATTTTTTTTGTTGGTTACCATATTGGTAGCCTAATCGAGTTTTGTTTTAAGTTTCTTGTATGAGAGAGCATCCAAACCAGTCTCATTCTCTAGGTTTGTGTTTGTTTCAACAGATGGGACAGCAAAACTTAGCATTGGGTCTTAAGTTCAATGCCAAAGCTGTTCTAGATTGTTTCGAGAAGGAGCTTGAGATTCTGCCTCATGGGAGGAGACGTGAAATCGACTTTAAGATGGTCGAAGGAGATTTTCAATTGTTTGAAGGCAAATGGTCCATCGAACAAGTAATAATAATACTATTATCTTCAAACACATTTCATATACCTTTCCTCAGAGCTAGCTTTTTTTTTTAAATTCCTATCTGTGTTTTTATTTATTACACAGTTAGACAAAGGGGAGGCTTTGGATTTACAGTTTAAAGATTTTCCGACCACGCTTGCGTACACCGTGGATGTAAAACCAAAGATGTGGTTACCTGTACGGCTAGTTGAAGGAAGATTGTGCAATGAGATCAAAACAAACCTTTTGAGTGTTAGAGATGCAGCTCAGAAACTCATTGAAGTTGTTATTCATGATCTTTGAGTTTTATTTTTTTCTCTCAAGACCCAAGTTGAAGTAGTTTTCTACTTCTCTACCGCTTAGATAGATACACACGTTTTTTTCTCACTTGTATATTCTGATCTATAAATCTTTGAATATACCAAGTTTTTCCGACATTTGATTGTTCGATTCCGAACAGAGACATGAAATTAAGCTCAAGTGTGATTAAGATTTGTCTTAGAAGGAATCAAGTTTAGTTAGTGAGTGCTTGCAGAAGAAGCGTATTACTCTACTTTTTTTGTTACTTCAAAAACAGAGGGGCTCTGTTTCTTATGGCCTTTGAACATAGTGCTATGTTTAAACCACGACTTGAAACATATAAATACATATACGTATTGTCTTCCCTAAATGTACAAATACAATCATCACTGCTTGAGTCCTCCCCAGATTATAAACTCTTTGGAAGCAAGCAAGACTGTAACACAGCTACAAAACAAGAAGCTTATGGCAGATGATGATGATGCAAACAGAGAAAACAAAACAAAATTATTATTGATATCAGAATTGGATGTTGCTCTTGAAGCTCTGACCAAACCGCCAATTCGAAGGAACAACGTTGAGAGCTGCTTTGGTTCTTCCATTGCTAAGTTGAACTTTGAAAGAGAGAGATTGACCATTGAGGTAGGTGTTGCTTTGCCAGTTAGCTCCCCAGTTTCTTGACATCGTCTCCCATTTGTTGCTCCTAGACCCTTTGATCCATACTTTAGCGATCTCGCCTGCTCCTCCTACGTTGGAGATGAGAACCAGCTCAAAATAGTTCCTACCGTTCATAGTGAATCTCATCCCTCCACTTCTTCTGCATCCAACCCTATAAGAACAAGAACCCTTTTAAGCACACTTTTATTGACCTAAAATTAGATAATACTCATTTGTTTCTAAATATATATATTTATATATTGGTGTTTTTCCACATATTAAATTTGTTTTATTAATACATTATTTTCAGTTATTATTTTTCATAACCTTTTTTGAAACTTAATATAGAGCGATTTCCCACAAATTTAAATTAATAAAAATTCAATAAATAAAATTAATTATTTTGAAGTTTATAATTTATTATTATTACATGCAAAAAATATATTTTGGGAGAAATTGTTTATTCAAAACATTTTTTTTATTCGGAGGGAGTTTATTTAGTTTGGTAGATGTATACTGAATATGAATGGTAATTTATTACCTTCTGTAGAGGATGGGAACTATTCCAGCTTTGTACTTAGCGATTGTGAGAAAGGCAGGCTGAGCCATGTCGAAGTGAGGTCTTGGTGGGTTGCACCATCCTCCATTGTCGCTTGCTTGAGCAAAATTTGGTGGACAGAAGTTTGTGGCAGTAATTGTAATTGATCTGCCTTTAAGACACCATTGTGGCACTTTGCTCGCGTCGCAGACGATCTGGTAGCATCCACCACACGACTTTCCATCATTGAACAGTGCAGTGCTCAATGCAGCAGTGTTGGTCTTGTAACCGTCCGTGTATAGGTTCCCATAACCACAAGCTCCACCTGAAGAAAGAACATATATAAACCAATGCCTTGAGGAACAAGAAAACTCATGAAAGGTTCTTATTATAAGAAGATTACATATTAGAAAAATATTTATCTGTAAATACAAATAAATATAGAATTAATAAAATTTCTCCAAGTACAAAAAATTGATGTGACATTTAAAAAAAAATATATATATATATATATATATCAAGCCCTAGCTTTGTAACTTACCCATTGTACCAGAAGCATCACTTCCACCATAGAAGGTTGCATGAGCTCGTAACCAACCTGCAGAAACCGAACTAATCTTCATGAAGAACACTGTGTAGAAGATAGCTGCGACCAAAAGAGAGACATTCTTCGTCATTTTTCGTAGAAATTTCTTAGGTTTTTAATTGTTTCGTTTAAGTAAAGAAGAAGTTGATGATTGTTGGATGCATAAGACTTATAGGCTTCAGCACCTATTTATAGTAAAAATCACAGAGCTTGTTTCGATTAAGATATGTTTATAAATTAATTATAATGACTTGGAATTAGCGGTAAACGTTGAAAGTTGAAACTAAAGAATATGATTTCAAAAAAAAAAAAAAAAAGAATATGATTTCGTGATGATTGACCTAATGATTATAAGAGTACGTAAAATACGGAGTTTTCAAGCATATGATAATTATAAGGCATGTGAGTCATGTGACTTTAGGTAGTTTCTTTTTGTTTATTTCATTAATTTGCTCTATTTTCTTAAGTTTAAAATTGATTTATCTTGTCGACCAAGTTTTATAAGTTGTATTTTTTTTTTGTAAGCAGAATGGTAAAACGGCCGTTAGTATAAAAGAAATATAATAGACTTGTGCATCAATCTTGTTAATAGTATGGTTGAAACTAGAATATCTATCAAATTTTGAACTATATTTTGATGTTATAAGTAATTAACTAAAAGATTTGTTAAACTTAGTTGCGTTATTCGACGGAATTAAGCCGTCGACCCTTAAAACAAAGAAAGACGTGGAAAGAGACGCTCTGGAACACTAAGTTGAAGATGCATTTACACATTTGATGCAAACACATTCAACATGTAATTATATAAATACAGTATAATCTCTTTAAATTAATAATTTATAAATTAGTATATCTATAAATTAATATAATTTCATAGTTCTAAATTGAATTTTTTTGTTTAGTTAGTATCTCGGTAAATTAATAATCTCTATAAATTAATAAAAAATTATTGTTTTGGTGTAATCTCAATATTATTAATTTATAAAGGTTTCAATGTATGTTATACTTCAGTCATTTTTCTGATAACTAAATAAAATATATAGACATTTCTTTTCCGGTACCATAACTTGATGTGTTTCCAAAGCCAATAAAAATTAACCCATCCAATAGCATTTAACGTCCAAAGTCGTTTGAAGTACAACTTATACAACCATCTCGCGAATGATTAACTAGAAGTACCACATTAAACATTAAAGTATTACAAATAAATATACAATTATAGACAAGTCGTGTCTTGACAATTGGCAATGAACTTAGAATTCGAATATCGATGGGGTTTTGTTGACAATTCAACGTACGACTCAACTGATAAGTGCTCCTCCATTTTACGCAAATTCCGTGGTACGTTGCAAGTACGTCTTTTTAGTGTATATATTTAAATCGGAAACACACCAAAGAGATCGTGTTCTTGTAACACAAGAAATAAAAATGAACTGCATTAATACATGTCAAGGGATTAAAAGGGATGTGTACAAATCTTTCATCTACAACTTTTTGTTGTTGGTCGTGCTCCTTTACAACAGTTAATTAGATCATGCCTAGGCAAAGCCTTAGTAAGAATGTCTGCTAGTTGATTTTTAGATGTAACATGCTCTGTAGTGATGAGTTTCTTCTTAACCGCATCACGCACATGATGGCAATCTCGCTCAATGTGTTTAGTACGTTCATGAAAGACTGGGTTCGCAGCAATATGAATGGCAGACTTGCTATCACAAAATAAACGCATTGGTGTAGGACTAGGCATACGAAATGAATCAAAGAGCTCTTTCAACCACTTCAATTCCTTAACAGTTTCAGACATCGCTCGATATTCAGCCTCTGCAGATGATAAGGAGACATTGTCTTGTTTCTTTGCACGCCATATAACCGGAGACTCGCCAAGAAATATGATATAGGCGCTTATAGAACGTCGTGTAGTAGGACAAGATGACCAACACTACAAGAAAATAGCTCTATTGCAACAGAAAAATTGTAACATTCGTTTTCGTTATTAATTTGCTATGATTATTGCAATATTTTTCCAATAATGAATATTTGTTACAATTTCCTTACAAATTCATTGCAAAATAACAACTAAAACTAACGTTGCATGTTTTCGTTAGTAAATTGCAACCTCTTGCAACATAAACAAATATCTTGTAAGTTTCGCAAGAAACTTTCAACACTTTTGAATCGTTGCTAATTTGCAAAACAAAAATATAAAAAAATATGTGGGAAAATATGTGACTGATTATATTTTTCTATTATATGTTCTTTAATAGAAAAAGTTTTAAAGAATTTATGTTAAGTACAAAAATATATAATATAATTTTATATTATATATTTAAACATGTCACTACAAAAAAAAGTGCAAGTTGTATCTCTTAAATTGTATCATTTAAATAAGTGTTACTATTTTAAATTACTTATTTACAAATGAAGAAAATATACATTATTTAAAATCAATTATAACAACTGATGTTATTAAGAACTAATTTAACATCAATTCTGTAAAATGATATAAGATCTATTAATTTGTATTATTTAAACGAAAGTGATACCATGTTTTAAAAAATTATATCGCTTAGTTAATTGATACATTTATCTGTTTTTAACATCACTTGTTAAAATGTTACAAAACTTAACATCAATAATAAATTGATTCAAACAAAATTATGCACTATATTTTTAGTACTAATTTTAATTTGCATTATTTAGAATATTTTTCTAGTATAAAGATATTTTACAAAATCAGCCTGTGTAACTAACACTACGATTCATGTGGTTTTAGTCATTATTTTTTTATTGTGGTTTTAGTTTAATTGACCCATGATCTTCTATAACTGCTTAATGATCTCGTAAAGCATTCTATATCCCCACTCATCGATTTCTCTTCCTCTCAATTTCCTTAACCTTTTTATCAGTTCCAAAATTTTTCTGGGCTTATTGATTTACGAATAAAAATCGACGAAAATCAGATAATACAGTGAGAATTCAATAAAGTGATGTAAGGAAGGAAGGAAAGAGATAGTATCTACATATCTTACCTGCGATGAATACTTCTAAAGTGGTCAAACAATTTTCTTATACATGATTTGAAAGAAAATGGTCTGCTAATTGGACGAATCAGATAGAAAGTTCTGAAAAGGTATTATTTTTCTTTTGTTGTTCTTCTTCTAGTTTATTTCCTTCTGTTTATGTTTTAATTTTTTTTTTGTTGCAATTCATTATTTTCTTTGGCAGATGAAGAATCCCTTGTAAACTAAAGAAGTCAAGTCTTTGGGAAAAGCAGAAGATGGAAGATTCTTAAATGATAGGTTAAGTAGATGTCTTTTTTAAACTGATTCACCTTCATGCTAATGGAGATCGAAGATGAAAATGAAAAAGAAGAAGATGCCTTTTTTAATTGTTTAACAATTTTTCCTATGTGAATTCATCTTTTTATTTCGTGTTTCTTTTTCTTTGTAGACTCTATGTATATTTTTTTATTTTCTTGTCTTCAATTGTCGATAATGGAAAAAAAGTTTAAGGAAAACATTTTAAGTAATTTACCTACTGAAATTAATTTAATATCAAATTCACAAATGATAAAAAACATATTTTGATAATTGTAAATTAAATCATTATTAAAATAAAATTTATAAATTAATAATAATTTTGCTTCAGTAATTAGTAAATGATATAAATAACTAGAATCGGAATGGTATCTACTAATTTATTTAAAAATAATAATTTTTATTTCTGAATTACGTAAACAAATTTGCACCAAATGTATTATTTAAAAGTAATTATAGAAAAATTTGCAACAACATTTGTTATATCTTTTATGAAGCAAATTTTGTAACAATTTTAAACTGCAACCATTTAAATTGTACCCAAAAAAAAAAATATTTATTTTGTTGCATTAATATTACTAAATTTCAAAAAAGAAATGCAAATTTGCAATGTTGTTTACTACATATTTTACGTAGCAATGACTTGCCACCATATATGGTTACAAAATAAGTTGTAAATATGCAACAAAATTGCTATAAAAAATTGTTGCAATAATATGACAAATATTGCAACATTTTAATTTGTTGTTAATTTTGCTACGTATATGCAACAAATACGAATTTGCAACATTCAAACAGCAAGAACTCAAAATGTGTCACAATTTTATTGCAATTTCATATTTGCAACAATATATGAGCATATTGCAACAATATATCAATATTGCAATATGACTATTTTTTTGTAGTGTGTCGACCAAAAAAAAAAAAATTGCTTAGGTAGATAAGTAATGTATATATATAGTGAATAGTCATTTCTTGATATATATATATATATAATATTAAGTGGTACAGTATTAAATACTTTAATATCACCAATATTTATATCCGTTCAGCTTCTCAAGAGCTCATCCGAATAATCAACCAAAGGAAGTGGACGATGATCTTCACGGAGTTCTATCCAACATCATCTCTCTGGTTTTTTCTCCTTCGTCTCCGTTTACTTTCTGCTGATTTGATTTCATTTTTCATGTTTGTAATGGACCGGCCAACAGTCTTGCTAAAACCCAGCTTTCTCTATTGTCTTTTTAAACTCTTGGATTTTAGGGCTTTAATGAATTACTAGATTTTGACCCGCCCTTTAAAGGGCGGGTATATGTTTTGTTTTATATTTTTTTAAAAATGATTTAATTTAATTTTTGTGTGTTTTATAATTATATTAGTGTTTAATATTAATTTAATTTAATATATTTTTGATGACTATATTCAATATGTCAAGTTGCATAACTATACACTTGTACCATATGTATTTCAGAAACCATTTTAAAACTTTATTCCTAAAGTTTGTAACATATTATATTTACTTAGTAGTTACCTAACATAATTTAGTCAAGAATATTTATATCCCAATCGCCCCAAAAATAAAAATCTCATACTCTATTAGACATGATCTATATACTCGAACAGTTCTTAAATTATTATATTCGAAAATTAATATCAAACTCAACCCGCAACTAAAACCGAATATTTTTTTTGAAAAATGTTTAAAGAAATATTGTTTAACATATTCTGTTATATATATATATATATATATATATTTGGGTTAAAATGGTCTTCACTAACTTTAAGTAGAATCACATTTAATAAATATTTTTTATTCGAATAACCTATTTAAAACCCGTTAAACTAAATGAGTTTATATGAATATTTATTTCTATTAAAAATTCACTTAAACCGGTTAAACTCCGTCAGTCATAAAATTAAATTTTAATAGTAACCCGCTTCCACCATTAATTAATATTAATATTAGTTAACTTTTAAAGTTTCATATGAAATATAATATCTTATGTACATCACGTCGTTTATTTTCTAAAAATTGTATCATGGAAATGGTACTTCGTTTATTTTCCAAATCACAGACCTGTCTGATAAATTCAAAACTTTATTTGAAAGAAAAAAATAACTGTTTTTGGTAGGAACAGTTACAACGTAGATTTTAATAACTTTTAGAAGGTGGTTATCTAAGGTGGTTATATGATATTTAGATAAATCATTTAAATACAGTTATAAAATATGTTGGACCCAATTAATATCAATTGGATATGTTGAAGAATTAATAGTATTGATGATTCAGTTGCACAAAAACAAAAATCTTCGACCTATAACCTTCCTTTTTCGATCCATAACCTTGAAATGTATAAGAATATCGAAGTCAAAATTTGAAAATATACAAGAACTTAACGTTATACATATATATATAGGTAGTGTATATATACCCTCGTATTATGGCATATCTAATGGTACTTCCACGTACTTATCACATGGGTGATGCACTGATTCCATTTGATAAACGGGACATACCATTTTCCATAGTAGGTATAACTGTATAAATTTCATAGTTTGATATAAACGTACTTGTCAATGACGTTACGCCAAATTATTATAGGGAACAACAAAGTTAGAAGTACGGAAGTAATATGAAACAGTACTTAATCTTAGGGATAATCTTATCACTACAAGAAAACAGACGTATACCGACGGACAAAACCGTCGGAATGTCGTCGGAATAGGGCTATTCCGACGACATTCCGACGAAAGTGGTCGTCGGTTTCAGTTGGTCGGAAAAAAAAAGTTCGTCGGAAATCCATCAGACAGTCCGACGATTATCTGACGGATAGCGATGAACCCGATTCTGACGGAGTTCCGACGCCCTTCCGATAAGGAATTCCCTCGGAATCCGTCGGAGTATTCCGATCACTGTATTCATCGGAAACTCATGATTCCGACGACGACAAAATGCATCAGAATATTCCGACGAACATAGTCGTCGGAAATTCCGACGAAAAGAGTTGTCGGTATATTCCGACGAAACATGTCGTCGGTATATTCCGACGAAAAACGTCGTCGGGATATTCCGACGAAAGGATCCGTCGGAATAATCCGACGACATGTTTCATCGGAATATACCGACGGAAAGGGTCGTCGGAATATACCGACGGACTAATTTCGTCGGAATTTCTGATATATATATTTTATTAATTAAATTTATTTTATTATTAATTTTTAATTTTTAAAAATATTAAAATTAATTTAAACAAAAACTGAAATTAAGAAACTAATAATAATATTATAGAAAATAAGTTTTAATACAATCTGAAAAAAAAAACATTTAGAAAGTTTTAAATTAAAAAACAAAAAAAACTACTGATCCGGGAACAAACGATCCAACTTCTGCATTATCTCGAGGTTGGACTTCTTCTGATCCGCCAACTCAGCAAGGATTGTAGCATTCTGCTCCTCCAATGCTCCAATCCGTTGATCCTTGTTCTGTAGCTGCTCTAGAATCAATGGATCGGCGTACGGGACTTGAGATGAAGAAGTCGGACACGAAGAAGCACGACGGGCCAATCCTACCAAACGACCCTTTTTTTTAGGGACCGCCTAGAAAAAATTTAAGTTAGTAAAATATAGTAATAGAAAAAAATATAAAATTAATAAATAAAGTATTAAAAACAAATATAAGAATAGAAAAAAAAAATTACCTTTTCAACCAGCTCGTTGATTTGCAGTCGGGACATGTTGTTCGAAGCACCCGTAGAATCGTCGTCAGAAAGAGGCTGCTGAGAAGCTAGAAAAGCTTCTTTTTGAGATTCCACCATCTCAATGACCTCTCTGATCACCGGATCCTGAATTTCACCCGTCCCTTTGTTGGTGTACGCCTCCTTAATGACGACGAGATGATCGACGGGATTACCATCGTTTTCTTGAATCTAAAAAAAAAAGTGTTAGGTAATGCATATAAAAAATTATTTAAGTAACTAGAAAGACAAATAAAAAAAAAACTTACCAGTTGATCCTCCTTAGAGGACATACTGCAAGCGCCGAGGTTGTGCACGTAAATACCTTTCCCGCCACGATCGCTGTTCCGGTTGGCGGAGTTCTGTAGAGACTTCTCTATAGTCTCTTCCTTCTCCCAGTGCTGGATCAATTGGGTCCACACCGTCCCGCTAAGTAACCGGGGCTTCCTCTCATCCAGCCATACTTGCTTCCACTCGTAGATCTGCTTCGTGTAGACGGTCTGGGCTTTGCGGCTGAATGCCTGACGGACTGTTTCCGTCAGGCCGGAGTCCCAAGTAAATTCTTGCTACAAAAAACACACAATTTGATTAGTACATATAAAATATAAAAAAATTAAAAATGTTTTAAAAAAAAACTTAATAGTTACCGCGAACTGACGAAACCACAGCTCGCGTTCCGCGGAAGGGATCGAAGTCCACTTGTCATATCCCGTCTGGAGCATCGAATACATCATCTGGGTGATGCTCCCGCTAATCCCACTGGTCGACTTGTTGAACCTTTAAAAAAAAATGTTAGATTAAAAGGGAAAAAAATAATTGTACAAATGAAATAAAAATACTAACCAAGTCGAGTGTCCCATTCGTGGGTATTGTTCGAGAACCGGGAGATGCTCTCGACCTGGTTGTTGAACCAATATTTCAACTGGCATGACCCCCGGGTCATGTGGAGCGGCTGCAGGAGCTGGAGCGGGAGCCGGAGCGGGAGCCGGAGCGAAAGGAACCGAGTTTTGTTCGTGAGACGACGAACCCGATGCACGGGAACTGCTCACCGAACTAGCTCGGCCACGGGGTGCGGAACGACGAGGTCGGACACGCCGACGAACACTCGAATCATCAGACCTAGAAAATAAAATTAATATATTAGTCAAAACATATATATAAAAAATTAAAATTCTTTTTTATCTATAAAAAAATTAAAAATGGTTTTATAAATACATAAAAATAATTAAAAATCGTTTTTATCTATAAAAATATTAAAAATATTTTTATCTACACAAAATTAATTAAAAATCGTTTTTAGCTATATAAAAATATTAAAAATAGTTTTTATCTACATAAAATTAATTAAAAATCGTTTTTATATATATAAAATATCAAAAATAGTTTTTATATACATAAAAATAATTAAAAATCGTTTTTATCTATATAAAATATTAAAAATCGTTTTTATCTATATAAAATATTAAAAGTTTTTTATCTTCATAAAAATATTTTATCTGCATAAAAACGTTTTTATAAACTTTTATAAATATAGAAAAAAGTTGTTAGAAATATTAAAAATAGGAAAAACGTTTTTAAAAAATCAACAAATCCAATATATAAACCAAAAGAAAAAACAACAAATCCTAAAATCAAACACCCTAAATCCTAAACTATCCATTCAATTTCGAACATGCAAATCAATCAAACCTCAAATCCTAAAATCTAACATCCTAAACTCAAAAAAAAATGAAAAAGATAGAGATTGAGATGATACTTACATGGTGGGATGGATTCACGGAGGTGGGGACGCCGGTGGGATGGATTCACGGAGGTGGGGACGCCGGATTCGCGGTGAGAATCGCCGGAGAAGAGAGAGAAAACGGAGAAGATTTAGAGAGAGAGAGGCGAAAATGGTGAAGAAGGAAGAAGGATTGGTTTTTATTTAAAGGAACCGACGGACCCGTGTCCGTCGGTATGTCGTCGGAAAAAGAATAAAATATTAAATGCGCGGTTTAATGAAATATTCACGCGGTCCACTCGAAATTTTCACGCGGTTTGTAATTTCGGGAAACTAACAAACCGACGGAATTCCGACGAACATAGATCCGTCGGAATGGGGCAGGTCGTCGGAATTCCATCGGTATATTCTGACCGAATTCCGACGACTTAGGGTTTAGGGTTTAAAAACAAGTTTCTTACTGATCAAATCCAAAACTTTGATAATAAATAGACTATTTAAAAAAGATTAACTATAATAAGGTTTTCAAATCCAATTTTTACACACAATTGTGTTTTGTAGTGTAAGTTTATATTAATATGAATGAAAGTATATGAGTATTAAGATGAGATGTTATGAAAACAATGATATAAATATATAATTATTTAAATAATTTGTAAAAATCGAACGGTTGATATGTAATATTATATTAAACATCTAATATGTGTTATTAAAGTAGTTTCGGTATCCAAATATAGATATATTATGATATAAAAATTTCAAATATTCAGGTCGTCGGAATTCCGTCAGAGTTTTCCGATGGAATTCCGACGAATTTTGTTAAATCCGTCGGAATTCCATCGGAATATTCTGACGGAATTCCGACGAATGGCTAAACCCTGAATTAACCACGAGTCGTCGGAATTTCATCGGAATATTCCGATGGAATACCGACGGATTTTGTTAATTAAAAAAAAAAAAACTAATCATACAACTAAGAAAACATAAGTCCTAATCAGAATCTTCAGAATCTGTAGAATCTTCAGAATCTTCGTCAAACTCGCCAATCTCAGCTTCTGGCTCCGAGTGTACAACAGCATCAATTCCAAACTCGTTAAAATTCTCAACGAGTTCAACCTCTGCCAAATCTTCAACTGCACTCACGTTGCTGGTAGAGTTTGGTTGTAATGGATCATTATCAGAAGGTCCGTTTACTCGTCCTCTTGGGTTGATTTGCCGTAGTAGACATCGTCACCGGAAGAAGAGGAAACACCTCCATCATAAGTTGTCCTAGAATGACCTTTTTTTGCAAAGGCATATCCTCGTGTACAATATTTTGGATATGATTTGACCACATAGTTTGGTCCCCGCACAAACTCGCATATCCAATCATCGAACACAAAACCTCTGGCCAAACCATCAGTCACCTATAAAATAAAATATATATATGAGTGAAATGTTTATTATTTTATACTAAATATATATGAGTAAAATGTTAATTATTTCATATATGTTATGACTCACATAATTAAGAAGCCATGCAGCAAATCCGTTATGTCTGAGTTGTTGAAGCTCTTCTTCTGTGGCATGTCTGTAAGTCATACGCAACTCTGCCATATAAACACTATATAAAAAGATATTATTCATATGAAATAAAACTTATTGAAAATTAATATAACAATTTAAATGAAAAATATATTTTTACCTCTCATATTGTAGAACATCTTCACAGTTGGTAAGCAAATATGTTTGCAAATGAGCGTGCTCAATCTCCGTCAGTCTCCGCTTCGTGGGTTTTCCACTTAGTCGTCCTATTTCGCTGAACATGCTTGGGACAGTAACATGATACGTTGCTTTCTCTCCTCTGTCATCATGCCGAGCAGGTCTTCGGTTTTTTGTATGCACTTCTGATGGAAAGTAGTTTTCAGCAAAGTTTGAAGTTTCTTCATTGATCACCTGTGCAATTATAGATCCTTCCACCTTGCTTAAATTTTTGATCTTCTTCTTCAGATGATGCATATAACGCTCAAAAAGATACATCCATCGGTATTGCACAGGACCACCAAGCTCCAATTCTCTTGCGAGATGAATAGCAAGATGTTCCATTACATCAAAGAATGATGGAGGAAATATCTTCTCGAGGTTGCAAAGACTAACGGGTACGTTTTCCTTCAAAGTACTAATACCCTCCTCAGTCACTACTCTGGTGCATAAATCACGGAAGAAAACACTTATCCCTGCAACTGCTTCATGAACATTACGTGGTAATAGTGCGGAAAAAGCAAACGGAAGGAGCCGCTGCATAATCACATGACAATCGTGACTCTTCAAGCCAGTAAACTTTCCTTCGCTTCTGTCAACGCAATTACCCAAATTTGATGCATAACCGTCTGGAAATTTCACTTTATCTGTAATCCAATCAAAGAACGCTTCTTTGCCAGCACCATCCAGCCGATAAATGGGAAAAGGTGCCGTACCGTTCTCATCAACGTGAAGTTCAGAACGATCACAGATATCGACTAAATCCAACCTTGACTTCAGATTATCCTTCGTTTTACCTTGGATGTTGAGGATTGTGTTCATCAGATTGTCGAAAAAGTTCTTCTCAATATGCATGACATCTAAGTTGTGACGCAATAGATGACTCTCCCAATATGGCAGATCCCAGAAAATACTCTTTTTATGCCAGTTATGTAGCTCTCCAACAGCATCGACTGGAATGTTTTCATGTCCACCTACGTCTGGCGTCCTTTGTGCACCAAAATCCCTAAACTGTGTCGCCAAATCTTTCCCACTAACTTCCGTAGGTGGATCATCAAACACCTGCTTGTTCTTCGTAAACAAAGTCTTACTCCTACGGTATGGATGATCAGGTGGTAGAAATCTTCTGTGACAATCAAACCAACATGTTTTCCTTCCGTGCTTTAGTTGGAAAGCATCTGTGCTATCTTGACAATATGGACATGAAAGCCTGCCATGTGTTGTCCATCCGGATAACATACCATATGCTGGAAAGTCACTTATTGTCCACATAAGTACTGCCCGCATATGAAAGTTTTCTCTGCACGAAACATCGTATGTCTCAGCACCAACCGCCCATAGTTGTTGTAACTCATATATTAGTGGTTGAAGAAACACATCTAGTGATCTCTTAGGATGAGCTGGCCCGGGGACGAGAATGGAGAGGAACAAAAACTCTCGTCGCATGCACAAATTTGGCGGCAAGTTGTATGGTGTCACAATCACCGGCCATAGAGAATATTGTCTTCCATGCTTTCCAAATGGGCTGAAACCATCAGTGCATAATCCCAGATAAACATTTCTTCTCTGTTCAGCAAATTCTGGATATGTTGATTGGAAATGTTTCCAAGCCTTCGCATCTGAAGGATGTCTAATCTCACCATTTGTAGAATGCTCTGCATGCCATCTCATTGCCTTCGCCGTGCGCTCACACTGATACAACCTCTTCAATCTTTCCGTCAAAGGCAAATACCACATTCTTTTGAATGGTACCGGAACTCTTCCCCTCGTTTCCTGATGACGAGGTTTCCAACAAAATTTGCATTTATCCCGATCCTTATCCGCTCCCCAGTAGATCATGCAGTTGTCGATACATACATCTATCACTTCGTACGGTAATCGAAGACCCGCAACAAGTTTCTGAACCTCGTAGTATGAACCCGGTGCAAGATTATCCTCTGGCAGAACACCTTTAACATAATCAGCTATCGCATCTACGCATTCTTCCGCCAAATTATAATCTGTCTTAATACCCATCAATCTACTTGCAGATGATAAAGGTGAATGACCATCTCTACAACCTTTATACAAAGGTTGTTTTCCTGCATCCAACATGTCAAAATATCTCCCCGATTCGAGATTTGGTTCTTCCCCTCTATAATGATCATGTACCATCTGCTCAGTACCTACACCATAATCTACATCCATTCTCGGTTCTTCTAACCAACCATAAGACTGAGGTTGTTCGCTAACAGGCTGAGGTTCGCTACTACTACCATATTCAAAACCAGTTTCCCCATGAAGATACCAAACTTTATAATTCCGTGCAAACCCTTTTCTATACAAATGTTTCCAAACTTCCCATTCTTTTATAATTCTATTGTTATTACAAGTAGAGCAGGGACATCTTACCATACCAGTATTTGCATCCGGGTGCTGTTGAACAAGCTTCATGAATTCTCCAATACCTCGAACGTATTCTTCTGTAAGCAAATTGGTGTTGGGATCCAAATGAGGTCTATCCATCCACGAACGAAAATAATCTCCAGAAGACATGATTTTTTCGAATTTCTTATGATAAGAGAGAATGAAGAGAGAATGAGGAGTGAATGAGATGAATGAGGAGAGGTTGCATTTATAGGAAAATGCTTACGGCAATCCGACGCCATTCCGACGAAATTCCGACAAATTATAAAAAATCCGTCGGAATTCCGTCGGTTTTTTTAAAATGGCTAACGGCTATAAACGGGCATATTCTTTCTCGCCAACGGTCGAGAGCTTCCGTCGGAACGGCGTCGGTATATTCCGACGGAATTCCGACGACCGTAACGGTTATAATTTTTGTCGGGCTTTCGTCGGAATTGTCGTCGGAATATACCGACGACCGCCCTTCGTCGGAAGTTCGTCGGACTGTTCCGACGAAATACCGACGAACCCGTGTTTTTGGGTTTCGTCGGTATGTCGTCGGAATGTGGTCGGAATGGTCCGACGACTTCGCTTTCCGTCGGAGTGGTCGTCAGAATTTCCCTGTTTTTCTTGTAGTGTATAAAACCAATCAAGAATATTTGATTATATGTTTTGTATCTATCTTATTAAAACAGAAACATTCTACTGGACCTAACATTTATTTTGTAAGTTTTTAAATTAAATACACCTTTATACTTTATAGTTAAACCAACATTAAATCACTAATGTTTCTTTCTTTATACTACTATCCATGTTTCCAAACAATATACTTATTTCTTTATAATACTATCAATGTTTCCAAACAATATATTTTATATACTACTATTAATGTTTCCAAAGAATACAATAATTAATCTTAGTTATTTTATATCCATCATTTTCTCTTTAAAATTTTGTAGAAACGTCATAATTTTAGAAATTACAAAATAATGAACTTTAAAATTTGGATTATAAGATTACAAATTATGAAAGTATTACAATTTCAATCGAATTAGATTACATATCGGTCGAGCTACCAGTTTGGTATGCAGAGTCAGTATGAGTCTGTATGTTTGATGACAAAAAAAAAAGATTACATATCGGTCATCCATCAGTTCAATCGGTTAGTTTCGGGTTTTAGTGACTTTTTAATATGAATATTTTAAAAAAATAAATTAAATTGTTAGATCTCCGGATTAACCGGTATAATCACAATCGGGTTGAATTTAAAAACACTGATTTAAATACAAAAATATTTTAAATACACACTCTTTAAAAGTTAACAAAATATTTGTTAAGTTATTAGTGAAAATTTTCATCGTAAAATATTCCGCGCTTCCAAAGCGCGGATCAAAATCTAGTGAATTATTATATTTGGAAACCACTTGGTCTAATATTTGATTAAAATTTTACTAACACATCTACATACATCTACATTAAAATGTGGCTTAAGTAAAAAGAACATTTTATCATCAATGGAAAAAAACTTAAGTTTTCAATAAGATATAAACAATTTATCATCAAATGTGGATGGTTCAATATAGTGCAAATAAAGCACCCAGATATCAATCTTTATAGCATATACAAAACTAGAGATTTGTCCGCACTTGTATTTTCGTTTACATTTTTGTGAAAAAAATTATTTCATTAAATTAGTTTAATATTTGATTCAATTTGAAATATTTGATTATATTATATATCTTTTATGAATTACAATTCCCGTGATTTCTTATTCACAGTCTTGTTGAAATTATCTAAATTTTCTAATACAATTGTTAGATTTAATTAACAAATCTATGCTCTGTTTTTATTTCTAAATTTTCTAATACAAATATTATTGATCATCTAGTTACATCTCTTGTGTATTTATTGTTAGATTATTTTATATTATGTCTCTGGCTCAATTATATTGATTTATACTATTATTTTCATATCCATTTATTTTATTCAAGGATTGTTTTGGAATTTATGATATAATTTTTTTAAAAAAATTTATTTAGATACAATAACCTAATATGTCTTGTTTATATATTATCTAAGATCTCTTGTTTAAATTATAGAATTTCTTTGTTCTTATATTTATTATATTATTTTATATATTTTTTTATAATTTTAAATATTATTTTCATTTTTATTATCTATTAATTCTTGATCGTGGGTCTGCATCAATATCTTATTAGTTTTAGTTACTTCTGTGATTAAAAAGAACTGTTGGATTCATTATTTTTTGTTGATCTTGGTCTCGTGGAAGGTCTCCTCATGAAGCATGTAAAAGAAATATTGTAAATTAATTATCTTATTTTATCCTTTTATGAAATTTTTCTATATTTTGAAAATTTATGTATTATTTAGTGATATTATGTATTTTTTACAAAATTTTAGTTTTTATTTTGTTTTGATTGTTGTTTGTGTGTGTGTGTGTGTGTGGGGGGGGGGGGTTTCTCATCAATTTTCAATTTTTAAGCTAAAGTTTGGTGACAAAAATGAAATATCTTTTTGTTAAACTCACTTTATTTTTTTGCTGGCCTTAAGGTTAATGAAATCTGAAAATAATATTTTCTTTTTTATTCTTATAAAAAAATTCAATGTTCTATCAGGCCATATTAATCTATTCAACTGAATTATAATTTTTACTTAAATTTTCATCAAACTCATGCTAATATTATACTATATCTTTTTAGTAAATTGTTTATTGTATTACGTGTTATATTTGGTTCTCCAAAATAATTTTTGAAAAAACTATTATATAATAATATTTGGTTACGGTTCTTCATTATTTTTTTCTTGTTAGTTTCTTAAAACTTGAAATTTGTGACTAAAACTGACAGAATATTTTTTTTTAAATTTCATTTTTTTGTTGTAGTTTACCATCAATTTTCATTTTCTGTAAATTTAAGTTTAGTGACATAAAAACTGAATAAATTTTCGTTAATTTTTCTTTTCTTTTACATTTAGCAATTTCCTTCAGTTTGATGAAATTTTAAAAGTAATATTGCAAATACATTTTTCGTTTTGTTCTTATAAAATTTTCTCTGTATTATTCATTTATAATATTTATTCTAATTAAATTATTATTTGTTGATTAGTTTTTTTATCAAGCTCATATCATATTATGTAATCAGTAAATTTTTATAGTGTTATATTTTACTCTCCAAACTAATTTATTTAAAAATTATTATATATTAATATTTTATTTTATGGTTTTCGTATTTTCTTGCTAATTTTTTTAAAATGCTCTTTATGATGATAGAATACTTTTGTGAGCTCCTTTTTTATTTTCGTTTGGTAAAACATGCTGATTACAATATCATAAATTAATTTTCTTCTTTTTTTATTCTTGATGAATCCTCATTCTCTTTAAATAAGTAACAAGTTTGTAATACATACTGCTTTTATCAATTATTTTATTTAAATAAAATGTAAACTAAAAATAAAAAAAATAATAGAAATACAACCAAATGCAAAACTAAGATTAGAGAACCTTACAACACAAATATTAAAATCTGAAGAGACTTTCTTTAAACCATTTTTCTTTTTACTATGCAACACCATATAATAACTGAATAGAATTTTTTAAACCATTTTGCTTGCTATTATACAACACCATATACCCTTTATTATTATTTTTTGATGAAATTCTGAATTCTTCTTCACAGTTTTTTTGTCGTATAACATTGATCATATTCCAATTATGATCTATAGGTATTTTTCGATAAAGAATCCAATTTAATGTTTCTCTTAAGAAATAGTAAGTAAAACAATCATTTAAAAAAAAAATCTAAAACACATCGCTGTACTATAAAAAATGCATTTCTTGTGAAGAATCATCAATAAACAAACATATTGAACTTTTATCTTAATGGCAATGATACACCATGGTGTGGCTTCAATAATAATTGTTTCCAAAACAAAAAGGAAAAGATGAGTTCCTTACCATTTGATCCTTGATTCATCACAATTAGATCAAGTTTCTTGTCATCGATCATGCTCAAAGAATCCGCACTGGAGATTGCAATAGCATATTGGAAAGAAGAAAAAATATTACCGTGTAATCCACCATAAATAAATCCTTTCTCAACTAGAGAGAGGAACAAAAATACATATAAGCATCGAGAGAGTGATCATCCCTTCATCATATTATATAAAAATATATTGTTAGTTGGAATTTTTTTTTTGTAAATTAAAGTTGTAAAATTGTTGATCTAGTAAATTTTATAATTTATAATAAAATAATAAATCAGTGATAGATATATACAATTTTGTGATAGACGCTGTGATTAAATCCTTCTCCGACCTAAATTTTTCTGGAATTTATAAATTGATGAGGAGATGGATGGGAACACTTTTTTATTAACATAGGAATTCTTATCCTCTTGTTCTTTCAGAGACCCTAGACACTTTCAGAGACCCTAGACAGAACTTTACATCATCTACATTCGCCAGTAATAGAATGGAGATCACTTTACTTCATTCTTTAAGACACAAGCAGAATCATACTCTGTTTCATCGCTCTTCTTAACAACCAGGATCTTTATCGGGTCATGAATGAAATACGTCTATCATATGATAATTATCTTCAACCTACCTATCTTCAACCTACCTAACCACACTAAGACGAGAACAAGAACGAATTTTAACTCAATGGCTACAAGCCGTTCATGTGAATATAGCTTGTAGACTTTATCCTTACTAATAAAACTATGAGAATTGAAGAATATACGACACAACACGAATAAAAGAAAAACTAGGTGTTTTGCCCGCACCTGCGGGCTTAATAGTTTAAAAACAAATTATAAAAAATCTACTATAAATTAAAAACCTTATTAAAAAATTATTCTCATGCTTTTGAAATATTTAATAATTAACTAAATATTAATTTTTATATTCAATATTCTTTTTATTTTAATAAAATATCCATATATACATACATTATATTTATTTTTAAAATATATGATGTAAAATATTTTAAATAATATAATATAGAATCTTTTAGATAATGATGAATACCAAACTAATGAATTTTTTATTTATGGGTAAATATATATTAAAAATATAACCTAATTATTTATTAAGAATAATAACAAATTTAACGTTTTAAATTTAAACGTGAGAGCGAACAAATTATTTTGTAAATAATAGTATAAATAATTTTGAATCTTCCGCTAATTTTTTTGGAAATTATCACAATGATTTTAAACATATAATAATAAATTATTAAATGTAATTATTATTATATATAGTAATAAATTATTATTGTATCAATGCTTTTGATATTTTTATTATTATAAGTGATTTTAAACATATAATAATAGTATACATAAGTAATTTTATCTAAGTTTATAATTATATATGGGTAATTATAAACATATATGTAATACTTTAATATTACTAAATTATATGTATAAGTTTAGCTATGATATTATCTTTAGCATATTTTAATTATTTTCAAGATAATGACCAATTATCGGTTAAATCACTAAAATTGTTTATTAATTAATATTAATAATTAAGCAAAAAATATGAGTAAATGTATAGTTATGAATAGCATCACAAATAAGCAAATTCACTTCTCAAATAATAGTTTAGATAAATAGATTGTTTAATATATTAATTTTTAACTTTTATAATATAAATAATTATTTTAAGATAACAACACAATATATAAGAATTATCTTATTTTAAACATAACTAATATTATTAATATAAATTTTTTAACTATATAATAAATTCAGATATAATAGTAAAGATATAAATAAATTGTTATATATCTTATTTTTTAACTTTTATAACAAAAATAATAATTTCAAGATAACAACACAATATATAAGTTATCTTATTTTATTAAAAATTAATCTGATTAATATAAATTCGTTTTTAATTATATAGAAATATTTTAGAAAATATATTTATACAAAATGGTTTTAGTTGGTTAATATTTAATTATAAATAGTTTATATGTTCTTTTATATCTTTTATAATTGAAAAAATAAAATTTAAGATAACAACACAATATATAAGAATCATCATATTTAAAAAATTATAATATTATTGATAAAAATCGTTTTTAATTATATAATTAATTATATATAAAATTCATTAAAGGTAATATTGACTTTAACCACTTAATTATTATAAATTGTTTTATATCTTATTTTAACTTTTATGATTGAAAAATATTTTAGTATAACAAGAAAATTCATAAGAATTATCTTATTTAAAAAAATAATAATATTAATAAAAATCAATATTGATTTTAACCACTTAATTGTTATAAATTGTTTTATACCTAATTTTTAAATTTTATAATTAAAAAATATTTTAAGATAACAACACAATATATGAGAATTATCTTATTTTTTTAAATAAACAATATTATTAATAAATTTTGTTTTGGTTATATAATTAATTATATATATAAAATTCATTAAGAATAATATAGATATTAACCACTCTAACTTTTAACGTGGGAGCTCCGTTGCAAAAAATTGTTTCGCAAATAATAGCATAGATAGATAAATAAAAGTAAATTATGCAAGTTTAAGATAAATATTTAACTCTTTAATGATCAAGTCTAAGTGTAAACACAATTAAGAAAGAAGCAAATTCACCATATTATAATTCTTCTTGGGTTGAATTATTTAATGTCTATAACATTTTCACGGCGAACAAGTTCCGGTCACCGGAACCTTTTACCGGAAACAACAACAACAAACCACAACACAGTAACATAGTATATCTTACAGAGACGAACTTCTCCATCTCTTATCTTAAACCGACGCAACAGAAATCTCATCTGAACCGGTTGTAACCTTGAACACATTCTTGGTTGAAGGCAAACCACCCACTGGTTCATCTTCAATTCCACATTCATTTGTTCCTCTCCTAATCATGAAATAACCATCCTGCAAAATATAATTTCATACAAGTTAACAACCTCCACATTATAAATTAACTTAAAATTTAATTACAAAATAGAACTTACATCACCCCAGCTTCTGTTCCATTGATTTGCCAACAACTACAAACAATTTTTCAAAAAGTTATAAAATCTTCATGTAACTTCAAATTTTTAAAAATAAAAAAATGTATTAACAATTACCCAATAATCTTCTCCATCATCAGTAGTTCCCCAACCAATAAGCTTAACAGCATGACCACCAATGTCGGAACCTGTTATGTGCTTATACACTCCAGATTTGTAATGAGCAAAATCCTAATCAAAAATACAAACCCATCAATGATCCATCTATCTTACAACTTCATCAACAATCTATAGACTTCTTTGATGTTTCTTTATTACCTCATAAACTGTGAAAGAGACTTCAACAGGTCCATTCTTGTAGATCTCAGCCATGATGTCTAGTGGATTAGACTTGACAACGTATGTACTAACACTGTAATGTTTTGATTCACCCCATAACTGGTTTCCACTAACGCATTTCCTCATGCATGTCGGTGTAGGATATGCAGGTTCACAACCAGGGTGAGAGCATCCGGTTTGATCAAAGTATGGATCACACTAATCAAGATTCAAGAACCATAGAAACATTACCAAAAGTTCCAATGTTCAGGATCTTTTTTTAGTGAGAAACTAGTAGTGTTACCTCTTCAGTGACAACACCACTGTAGGAAAAGTATTGCCAAGCAGCAATTGGGTAGCCACCGTCACAACCATCACCACAACGGAAACCACAACATGCTAAGAGGTCATTTACTGATAAAGTAATGTTCTGAAATTGAAGAAACAAAGAAAACATGATTAGTGATTCATTTAACTTTTGAGAAGTTTCTTTTTTTCTGAATTTGTTTGATTAGTGTTTTACCATTCCAAATTGGATACAGAATCTATCAGATAGTGATTCAACAGCACCAAAGGCCCAGCAAGAGCCACAATGTCCCTGTAACCACAAAATGTTATTTTAAAAAAACGGTTCTTAGAACGTTACAAGAACCATGAAAGACTGAAGCTTTACCTGATCTGTTAAGAGAAGGGAGTCAACCAACACACACACAAGATCAATATTTAGTAACCCATAAACAAAAATGCAAACTGAAACACTAAAGTGTTTTGAAAAGACCAAACCTAAGATGTTTCCAATACTGGTGCACTGAGGCCAAGCGTTTCTAGCATCGAATGATTTAGGTAACTTCAGAGACTGATCATGGCTTACAACAGGAACACCTAAGAGTAACTTCTTAGGTGTTGGTTTAACACCAAGGAGACGCTTAAACTCTGCTACCTGCAACAATAATTACAAACGATTCATCATATATATCATTACAAGAAAGAAATCTTTGTTGCTTATAAAGAGAGATTCAAATATGTTTTTTTTTTACAGTTGCGTTAGAGAAACGATCATTAATAGCAGCTTTCCATCCAGCGTTTGGATGTTCGTTGACCTTCTTTACTATCTCTTCCTGTTGAAAAGTCAGAATCTTGATTAAAAAAAATAGTAATTTTAATTGAAAAAAAACTAAAGAGAATTAAGACCGAACCTGAAGTATCTTCGAGTTCAGTTTCTGTTTGGTAAGATTCTCTGCTGCAACTCCCTGGTTTTAGACAACTACAAAGTTTGGATCTTTCTTGATTATTTTTCAGAAATATACACAAAAAGGTTCATCTAAAGCTAACCTGCAAGTTGAGAGACGAGGAGACAAGGCCTAAGAGCAAGACAACAGAGACCAAACAGAGTTTGGTTGTAGAATCAGCAGCCATGGTTTTTGGAATCCCAGAAGATTAAAAGATCTCGTTGTAGAAGCAACCTCAATCAAACTAATGGGGGAGAATCTACCTTTTATAATTAATTAATAATGGAAGAGGGGAGAGAGAGAGAGAGTGTGTGTGGCTTATCTACTGAAGAAATGACAGAGACATTTCTTGGGAAAGTGAATTTAAGATCTTAGCCGTTGATTGGTTCTCATCTTACGGAAAGTTAGGCGTTTCGAGGTATATATGCTCGCCACGTTGCGTTATCTAGAGTTTTACACGTCTTCGTATTGGATGTTGGACTCTTCGTCACGAAATCCCCATAACCACTAGTGGTGTAGATTACTATTTTTTTTTTTTCGAAGCACGGTTAATATTGGTTCCATTTTGTTGATTTTTATTGGGGAAAGTTATGATAAGTTGTAATTTTATGGAGCAAGTCAATATAATACTACTAACTAGTATTGTATCAATAAAGATTTGAAAATAGTAATTTGTATTCATATTTTTGACCAATAATAAATAAATAAAGTTTCATAATTAAAAGTGATACAAATTTTCGATTAAAAAAATAAAACTTTGTATGCATATTTTCGCAATTTGTATTCTTTAACAATATAGAATATTAGAATCTCACATATAGATAGAAGCATATTATAATGCAAAGTAAACAACTTTTATGGAACAGATCATTAATTCGAGTCAGAATATATTCAATTATGGCATTTCAAATTTCGAAATATCCCCTAGACTATATTAGAATTTGAGAATATGTATTATAATATATTTGAGAAGTGATTTTGCATATAGTGAATAATCAAAAGCTTTAACCGATGGATATCCCCTAGACTATATTTGAGAAGTGATTTTGCCACATGTCATCTCTACAATCAGTTTCACAAAAAAAAATATGACATGGCTACTACAATTGATGACATGGCTTCCGAAAAATATGACATGGATTATTTCATTTAATGTTGATTTATATTTTTGGTAAACTTTTTAGAATATGGTAATAACTCATACCTTACATTTATTATTGATATTTAGTTTTGGTAAACTTCTTTAAATATGGTAATATCGCATACATCATCTCTAAAATAAATATATTCATATATAACATTAAAATTTTCAAAATTATATTTTATTTTATTTTCTATAATTATACAATTTGTATTGCCACATGTCCTCTCTAATAGATATCTTAGTTTATGCTATTTATAATATAACTAAAATTAATGACATGTCTTATAGATTAATATGACATGGACAATTATATTTAATGTTAATTTATATTTTTGGTAAACTTTATAAAATATGGTAATAACTTATATATTACATTTATTTTTGATTTATATTTTTGGACATTTTAAAATATGGTAATAACTCATGAATCATCATTAAAATAAATATATTCAATTATGGCATTTCAAATTTCGAAATATCATTTAAATTAAAAATATTTCAAAAATATATACATATTTTCAGAAAATTATAAAAATTAAATCATAAAATCAAATTAAATCGTAAAATCATTAGTTTCTTATATATATCTACAGATTTTATAAATATTTTTTAATTTTAATTTTTTGACAATTATGAAATTTTACATCCCCTAGATTATATTTGAGAAGTGATTTTGCCACATGTCTTCTCTACAATCATTTTCACAAAATAATATGACATGACTACTAAAATTGATGACATGTCTTATAGATTAATATGACATAGACAATTATATTTAATGTTAATTTATATTTTTGATAAACTTTTGAAAATATGGTAATAATTCATATATTACATTTATTATCGATTTATATTTTGGACTTTTTATAAATTTGGTAATAACTCATAAATCATCATTAAAATAAATATATTCAATTATGGCATTTCAAATTTCGAAATATCATTTAAATTAAAAAATTTATGATTTAATTTGAATTTATGATTAAACTAAATAGATAGAAAAATCTACTTAAGATTATAATTTTAAATATATACATGCACATTCTTAAATATAATTCAAAATAAATAAAATTATTTTTATCTTAATTTTAATATTCAGTTAAATCAAATTTATATTAAATATTGATAAGAAAAAGAAAATTTATAATATTAATAAAAAATTAAATATAATTTATATTTATCTGTTAAAAAATATTTTAAAATTTTTTTACTGCACATAGTGCAAAAAAACACCTAGTATAGCTATAAATATGGATACAGGAGATGACCTAGAAGAAATGTACATTACACACATTCAAAGTAAGATGCACTAGTTAACAACGACCATGAAGAAGTTACTACTTTGCGTAAATCAATCTTTGATTACTAGACAAACACCATAAGGACCCAAGTTCCTGCAAGTTATATATGCCGTGTAGACAACATAGACTTATGAGTCATAGACTTATGAGTCACAGACTTATTAGTGATAACTTGGTTTACACAACTAAATATCACGATGCATGGTAGTTAAACCGAGCTTTGCTGAGACAATTGAAAGCATCCATGTAGGAGACGACAAAAGCTATGAACCAAAACTTAAACCATCTTGTGTCACCACATGCACATACCTCTTGCTTGGCTTCAACAGGTTAGATGGTGAATTAGTGCTTCTTATCTTTTCCAATTCCATCACCACCTAACAATACATTAGAACATCACATTTTCATTACTACTGATTGGTTACTATGGACTATAAAGTGGAACATTAAAGAGTCGTATAGTAAACAACTATACTCCGGTCACTGATCCTGAAGTGGTCGATATGTAGCACACGAATGAATCTAATTGGTTTCTCTGCGGATAAGAGACCAAACTCTCTTTGAAACACCTGGTCCTCCTTAGGGGTGGATCTAGAAAATTATTTAATATGAATCACAATATATATATGTTCATTAAATATAATTTAGAAAATTATATTTTATGTTTTAATTATAATAGTTATTAAAAATTCTAAATATTACTTTAAAAAAAAAAGAGTTCAGGTCAACTAAAAAGAAATAACGTTTTAAAAGTTTGGCTCAACTACCTTAAAAATCTACTCACACAGACATTTTCTACCAATCTTCCAAACCTTACTTTATTTACATAAAATTCATATGGCATGCTTTAACTCTCACATATACTATTAAAATAATTGTTAGAGTTAAAGTTTAAATAGATTATATTTTATTTTGTAAAAATCTAGGAAGAAAAGAAAACCAATTATAGAGTGTCTAGAAAAATTTGAAAGAATGTTAACAAAAAAAGAAGAAAATTTTGAAAGAGAAACAAACAAATTTGAAAACTCGGTATTGGGTTTAGAGGGGTATTGGGTTTGGAGGGGCACAATGTGGCCTGGTTTAGATCGAGGGGCACAAGTTGACCGTTCTGTTACTACCCATAAACGCAATTTTTGCACTCGATAGCGATTGACAGTGTTTTAAAACAATTATATAAACCGGTACAAATCACTTCAACCGCTCTGAACTTATTAAAATCAAAAGCTGGTTCCAAATAACATTTGCGATTGCAGGTGGTTGTGGATAGATAAAACATAAAATTAAAATTTTAAAAGATTTTAAAATTTGAGATTAAAAAATTTAAATGAAAATATATAAATAAAAATATATACATATTTTATATATTAATTCAAATTCAAAAACAATATCATAATTTGTTTTATAAAAACTTTAAACTAACTATTCATTAGAATTTTTTTTAAATTAATATACATACATATATAAATATATACACATATATAAAAACGAAAAATAATCTTTTAAAAGTTTTAATATAAATCTTCAAAAAAAAATTATTAAAACTATAATTTTCAGCTAATTAAAAATTAAATAAATAAACATAATATTATATTATTAATCAGATTATATTAATAATTATTATATTTTATCACAATAGTATGTTTTCATATTTTTATAAAGTTATAATATGTTTATATTGGTAATCTTCCTATATATTAATTGAGAAGTCGCTTAAGTAGATTTTGCTTATGTGTCATCCATATAAAAAGTTTAGAATTAATTCTCTTAATTTGATTGGTTGTTTTTGAATTTTCATTTATTTAATTAAGTTTTTAAAGGAAACTAATCATAAAATTATCTAATATAATCTATATTACCAAACAAACAATTAAACATCTTAAATATAGATGAATTAAAATAATTTGTTTATGGAAATAATTAAATATCATAAATTACATTATAGATATTTATAATATACTGCATAAATACATATGATATTATAAAAAGAATTTATAACCGGTTTCAAACATATTTTTATTTATTATTTTATTAACAGTGAATCCAACAAATATTTTGTTGCAGAAAAGTAATTAACTTAAAACCTAATAATATTTCTTATACACACTATATATTTTCTAAATATATGTCTAATGAATGCAAAACTGTCAAATATACAACTTTTTAAGAAATTGTCACTTTTAAATGACAAATGTTGATGGTATAGTTGAGTTATCACTCTCAGAAATGATTAAAGTATTTTTATACTTAAAACATGAAATTATTAAGGTAGGTCGTTTAAGATAATACTAATAAATGAACAAGTTTATTATAATAAAAAGTTTTAAAAATGAAACATTATATTGATATGAGACTAGAGTTAATACTCTATTAATATAATTCATATAGCTTTAATTAAATAAAATTATATTGTAAGTGGTTTAAAAATAATCTTAATCAATAAAAAGTTAATTATAATGTACAATTAATTATCTTCCTATATATTAGTCGAGAAGTTATTTAAGTGGATTTTGCTTATGTGTTATTCATATGTGAATACTAGATTTAATTTTTTAAATTTGATTGGTTGTTAGTATTTGAATTTTTATTTTTTAATTAAGTTTTCTGAAAGGAAACTAATCTTAGAATTACCTAATCTAATCTATATTACCAAACAAACAATTTAAAATTATTTATACTGTATCTAAAGTATAGTTTGTATATATGTCCAATGAATCCAACATTTTGTCCAGTTTCAAACAAACATTATAATCGTATTTATAATAATTATTAATCTCTTACAATGTCTATATATACTTTATAAATAATTAGGCTTGAACGAATTATATTAACAGAACATATGAAAACTTTGTTTAAAACAGTTTGTATATAAATCAAATAATAAAGTGAATAATGTAATTTTATACTTGAAAACAATTATAAGATTGATTTTTCATTCATTTATTACTATTTACTAATAGAAATAAATATTTAGCAGAAAATTTGTAAAAAATTAGGAAAACATTAGCAAACATTTAATATAAAGAATAAAATAATAATAAAATTAAAAACTTCGAAAATGATGCATAATATATGTTGGAGAAGTTAATTGAGAAGCCATTTAAATGGATTTTGCTTATGAGTCATCCATATGTGAAGTTTATAATTAATTCTCTTATTTTGATTGGTTGTTTTTGAACTGTCATTTATTTAATTAAGTTTTTTTTAAAGGAAACTAATCTTAGAATTATTTAATCAAGTGTTTCTTATATACTGTTTCTTATGACTGCACAAAATATGTATTGCTTGTTCTGTTTTCAACATAGACAAGATATCATTGGCCGTACAGCACTCCACCGTGCTTGTTTCTTGAACGACGGCCAGCTCATCATCGAGGTAATTCCTCTTATCTATATCTTGTCGCTTTTACATATTCTTTAAAGATGTTTTAAATTTCCTTCCACATGGGGTAGATGCTGATCGGATCATGGGCTGATCCTAACGTTGCTGACTTGACTGGCATGACTCCACTTCACTTGCTCTGCGAAAGGGGGGATTCAAGAGGTCTCCAGGTTCTTTTGTGGGCTGGTGCTGCTGTAGGAGCAACTGAATTTGTTGGTAACACGATAATACATCCACGTCCATGAATACTTTCTTTTTCTACTTTTTGATTTTGGCTAATAATGTCTTTTTTATGATAATCCACCAGCCTCTTCATGCTTATTACAATATATCTATCTATGTATTCATATAATATATTTCCATATATGAATATGATTAGAAACTTGTCCTTATGACGATAGACTTAGGATCTTTTATGTTGTATATAAACAGACCTTCTAGTCATGAATCAATAACATCGAACATATTATCGAATACATATCTTCTCATGGTATCAGATCTACGAAACTGATATTTGCTTCCTATACGATCAGAATTTTTTTTTTCCAAACTCATGATCTCGACTTCGAATTTTATCCGACTTCGACCCCGATTTTGAAAACAATTGATCATGGCCGGAACCCTAGCCACGACAAACATGACTCGACGAACAATCTCACCATATGACCTGACATCTAGTGATAATCTTGGAGCGGTTATCTCTCAGCCATTACTTAACAGAAGAAACTATGATGAACGGCCACAAAATTTTCGTGTAGCACTTAGTGCTCAGAAGAAATTTGCTTTCATCAATGGATCCATACTGAGACCAACCACCGACTCACCGGATCTCGAAGACTTATGTCTAAATATCATTTGGGACCTTTGTCAGATTCATTATTTACATCTTTGCCATTTCAATTAAAATATATCTAAAATAAAATTTGTCACATCACCTCTCTCATTCTTTTTCTCTCTCCTTTTTCTCTCTCTTTTTTTTCCACACCACCAACCATCATCTACGAAATCATCTCTCTCTCCTTCTTTTCCTTTCATCTTCTTTTTCTCTCTCATTCTTTTCTACACCACCACTTTTACAGTTAAATTAACTAAAGAAGAAAAAAACGTTTTCTTTGACTAAAGAATAAGAAACCATTACGCCCATGTGCACTCCAAGCCCCTGTTTATGAAATTTATACATATGCAACTCCTAATGACACCTAAATGCAATATTTATACACTAAAAATGATTAAAATGAATGCTTAATATCATACAAAAATACTATATATCATTTATTAATTATTAAAAGTATAAATACTAAAAATGTTTATTAAAATTTAAAAATTGATTTCTTCAAAGTAATCTAATGGGAAAAATTATCTAAGTTTCGATTTTATTGAAATTATTGTAAGTGTATTACATATTACATTCTCTTAATTGTTTGGTTTAAAAAAAAATCTTTCATTATATTTCATTATCTTTTAATTGTTTAAATTATATTTCATTATCTTTTAATAATTTAGTTTTTAAAAAATCTTTGAATAATACAAGATAATATAAAATGTCTATTTTCTATTAAAACATCTTATATCCATCTAAAATTCTAGTTTTCATGGCTGTGATTTTATTGAAAAAAACTAAACAATTAATATAAAATGTCTTTTTCTATTGAAAAATTATCTAGATTTTATTTCGATTTTATTGATTTATTTTTGTAACTGTATTATATATTTCATAATAAAAATATGATGTATTTTTTTTAAAGAAATCTTTCATTATATTTCATTTTAGATGTCTTTAATGTCAATTATTTATTGTTTAATCTTTAATTGTTTAGTTTTTTTAATTGTTTAGCTTTTTATTATAAAAATATTTAATTGTTTAGTTTTTTTATTATAAGATGTATTTCACTTATTTATTTCAACATTTCATTTCTAAACAATCCTAAATTTTATATGAAAAATTATGTTGTCTAAATAAATGTGCTTCACATATATGAAAACACAATTAAACTAATATGTTAATTTATTTTATTGAATTTAATGAAAATATTTTGGTATATCAGCTTTCACAAATGAAATGTTGTTATAAATTATTTGATTGTTTTTACCACCTTTTAGTTAATTAGATCATTTATAATGAGACTGATAAAATTTTAGATTATAATACCAATAGGTTATTAGCAAAATATTTAAATTTTATATAGAGTAAAATGTGAGTTCTAAATAATTAACGTATAATTGTTTTGGAGAGCACTGTGCTATCGTTGTATTCGTAGATGTATTTAAATTTTATATTTAATATGTATTTAAATGTTCCAATGCCATAAGGGATATAAACAAAATGTGTTCATAGATGTTATGTATTCGTACACCGATGTATTTGTATACCTTAAATATATGTATACTTATGTATTCGTACACCTTAAGTATTCGATGGGTTATGTTGGTATTCATACATTTTATGTATTTGTACACCCTATGTATACTTATGTATATGTACACCTTATGTATTTGTACATCTTAAGTATTAGATGGGTTATGTTGATATTCGTACACCTTATGTATTCGTACATCTTCTCTATTCCTTAGGTATTCGTACACCTTAGGTATTTGTACACCTAAGGTATTCGTACACCTTATGTATACTTATGTATATGTACACCTTATATATTCGTACACCTTAGATATTCGTACATCTTATGTATACGTATACTTATTTCTTGAGTTATAGTGAATTAGATTGTACTAAACGTTAGGCATAGGGTTCCGGATTTACCTAAGGGTTCCAGATTGTTTCGGATTCTGGATTTACCCAATGGTTCTGGATTTACCCAAGGGTTCCGGGTTTAGGATTCAAGGTTTAGAGTTTAGGATTTTAGGTTTAGTGTTTTGTTGATGATTTTTAATATTTAAGATAAATGTAGACAAATTTGTTCTTCTTACCATTTTGACAAAAAATGAAAGATCCATGTAGGTTTCCAAGTTTATTAAATTTACCTAGATTTATGAAAATTACCCATAAATTTATCTAATTTTATGAATAATTTATCATTTATTTGGGTAAATTTCATAAATATGAAAGTTTCTTTTATGGGTCAAAATGTATAATTTATTCGGATTCCGGATTTACCCAAGGGTTTCGGATTTATCCATTCCGGATTTAGGATTCATGGTTTAGAGTTTAGGATTTTATGTTTAGTGTTTTGTTGATGATTTTAAATATTTAAGATAAGAAGTTTATGCGAGAGAATTTGGTCAAACTCAGGTTGAGTCTTAACTTCTTAAGACATAAAAATCACTAGATACTTGACATGGGGGCACCAAATTATCCTATATTTTTTGGACTTATTCTTGGGTTCACCCATAGATTGAACCTTAAGGTTCACCAACCAATAGAAATCATTCATTTCGCAATTGATATCTTTTAAAAAAGTAAACAAAATATTGTCGAGTTATATTATATTTTTAAAAGAAAAATATTAAAAAAATAAAAATAATAATATATGCAAAAAAAAAGATTTTTAAAAAGATTTTAATTTCGTCAACAAAACACTAAACCCTAAACTCTAAATCCTAAACTCTTGGATAAATACTAAACCCTAAATTAAAAACATTAAACCATAATACTATTTTTAAGATTTAATGTTTTAGTGTTTAGTGTTTTTGATTTAGAATTTAGGATTATCCAATTGTTTATGATTTATCCAAGGGTTTAGGGTTAGAATTTAGGGTTTAGGGTTTAGAGTTTAAAATTATCCAAGGGTTTAGGGTATACCTAAGGGTTTAGGGTTTAGAATTTAGGGTTTAGGGTTTAGTGTTTTTTGACGATATTAAAAATAGTTTTCAAAAAATCATTTTTTGTAACGACTATTATTTTTATTTGTTTTTATTTTATTTATTTTAAAAACATAATATAACTTGACAATATTTTCTTTCCTTTTTTAAATGATATTAATTATGAAATACTTGATTCCTATTGGTTGGGTGAACCTAAATGTTCACTCTAGTGGTGAACCTAAGAATAACTCTTTTCTATATTGCGGGCTTGCAGCAAGTCTTAAGTCAACAGTCTAATTACTCTGAAGGTTCAATAGTGGTAAATGATATATGAATAAATCATTTACCACTATTCAACAGATTAAGATATTTTTGTTTTAATAAAAAAATAGATTAAAATTTGAGTGAATTAGGTGATTGGGCAACTTTAAAGTTTGAATTAGAAAATTGGACAACCCCAAGTTTTAATTAGGTTGTTAGGCAACCTAGTAGAGAGAGAATAAATTTATGACATTTTTAACCTTTTTGCCTATTAAACTTGGCAAGTTGGAAAAGTAATTTCGTGGGACCCAAAATCTACTTTGTCTATAAAAAATAATTTTTTTTTCCACTAACTTTTAACAACTAACTTTTGTGGACCACATAAACATTCTTTATTCATTAAACTTGTGGATCATATTTAATATTTAAAGATCATATATGAGCAACTACTTTTAATATAATACATGTTTTTTCATATATAAAGTCAACATAAAATCTATACGAATTAATATAAAATCGATGTAAACTCTAAAATTTATGAAAGTTACCCAATAAATTATACATTTTGACTCATAAAAAAAAATTTCATATTTATGAAATCTACCCAAATAAATGATAATTTATAAAATTATTTAAATTTATGGATAATTATCATAAATCTGAGTAAATTTAATAAACTTGGAACCTTCATAGATCCTTCATTTTTTGCCAAAATGGCAGAAAAATAAATTTGTCTACATTTAATTTTAATATATTTGGGTAAATTTAATAAATTTGGAAACCTACGTGAATCTTACATTTTGTTGGTCAAAATTGATCTCACACTTTTTGTTTTTGCCAAAAATAGAAACACTCGCAAAATGCTAAAAAAAATTTCCCAAAAATACAATGATAAATTGGGATCTGGCAGCAAAGTGCATTCGTTTTAATTTTTATGTTTATAAAATGACAAAAATTGTTAATGAAATGACAAATTTGTTAATAAAATGACAAACCCTACACCTTTCACGATGAAGTGATCTTATAGCTTTAATTTTCAAGGATCATATCTACTTGCTAGAACCAATATAATCCGAGAAATTCTTGGGTTCACCCATAGAGTGAACTTTTGGTTCACCCAACCAATAGAATTTCGTTATTTCATATTCAGTATATTTTAAAAAAGGAAATAAAATATTTCAAATTATATTAATATTCTTAAACTAAAAAATAAAAATTAATATTGATTGCTAACAAAAATACGTTTTAGAAAAATATATTTTTAATACTGTCAGCCAAACACTAAACCCTAAACCTTAAATCCTAAACCCTTGGGTAAATCCTAAACCCTTGGTAAATCCAAAATGCTTGGATAAATTCTAAATTCTACGGTTTAGGATTTATCCAAGGGTTTATGATTTACCCAAGGGTTTAGGGTTTAGTATTTAGGGTTTAAGGTTTAGTGTTTTGCTGATTGTGTTAAAAATATATTTTTTAGAAAAATCCAAAGATTTAGGATTTATCCAGGGGTTTACCATGGATTTAAGGTTTATGATTTAGGGTTTAGAGTTTAAGGTTTAGTGTTTTGCTGAAGGTATTTTAAATATAAAATCTTTTTTGCGACTACTATTATTTTCTATTTATTTTTTATTTTAAAAACATAATAAAACTTGACAATATTTTGTTTCCTTTTTAAAACGATACTGAATATGAAATAACGAAATTCTATTGGTTGGGTGAACCTAAAGGTTCACTTTAGGGGTGAACCCAAGTATTTCTCTGCACAAAACGCGAGACCATATTCTATAATCCTAAGTACCATCTTTGGTCCTAAAACTGCAATATTATTTCTCAAAATATTATTTAGATCAACCATATTTTTAAAATTTTGAAACTATTAATTATTCTTAATTTTTCTCTGAGATTTCACATCATATATTTAATAACGCGTTGAACTTTCCGAGTACTTCCGAATGTGATTAAACTCTTTGACAATATTTTCTGCAAGCCATATCATATATCGTATTTGAACAAAATTCCTAATAGCCAAATGCTCCACTCACATAAAAAATAATCGTATTCCAAACTATAGCAAATTCACGTCTTTGGCACCAAAGTTGCCTCATGGTTATGAAATTTGACAATTAAACACTCACAGAACTTTAACGGAAAGATATTTCTGTGGTGAACGCTAGAAGTTAACTTTCAGGTTCATCAAACAAACGTGACTTATGTATACATTTAGGGCCTGACTGGTGTAACCGCAGCGGTTGCGATTGCGGTTGCGGGAGTTTGCGGGTGCGGGTGGTTGCGGTTTTAAGCGTTTTTTAGAGATTTGTACGACTGGTATAGCTGTTAGGAATTGTTGCGTTTGCGGGACTCTTATGACTGGTAAACTACAAAACGCAACATCTGTTAAATAATAATTTAACAATATTTACATTTTATGTAATTATAAAAATATTAAAAATCATAATAATATGATAAATATAAAATTTATATTTATAAAATCATATTATTCAATTTTAAAAATTTATAGAAAATATTTTAGTTTTGAATTTTATAATATAAATTGAAATATAATATGAATACATTTTACAATTTCTATTATTTCAATTGAAAATTTTATTGGATATTTTTAGTATTATTTTTATTTATTCTGTTTTTTAAAAAAAAAATTTACCCTCCCGCAACCGCCCGCAACCGCAAACGCTAGCTGAAACCAGCTTTTGATTTTAAGAGGTTCAGAGCGGTTTGAAACGATTTGTAGCGTTTTCTGTGATTGTTTCGAAACGCCAACAACCGCTATAAACCGCAAAAGCTGCGTTTGCGGGTGGTAGCGGGAAAACCAGTCGGCACCTTAGTGATAACTAAAAATCCATCTACAAACTGGCCAAATATATGGTAACAGAAATCTTTATTAATTTAAACTCCCGCGTTTCTATATAAATTTAATCGTTGAAATTAAGGCTTGCTATTTCTCTCAAGAGTCAAGACAGAAATAATTAGTTTTAGAATTAAAAGGGGGAGCATGTTGTGGGAAAAGGCACATGTATATTTATGTACTAAATAAACGAATCAGCTTATAAAAGTATATCACGAAGAGTGGTTAACTGAGAGATTAATTATTTAGCTACCTATATTAAAACGTAAAGTATTTTTTCTTAAAGTTTCTACTTCCACAATGGTTGGAAGCTCAAACCAAAACGAAAGAGTTTAGAAAAATGAAAATATAGCACAACGGACCAATTTCATCCCAGCATCTATGAGACTGCGCTAGGTACACGATCGAGTTCCTCAAGCCAAACCAAAGTCTGTGGATCAACAAGGTGCTCAATGGTTTCAGCAAACTCATGTTCCCCGGGTTGAGGGACAGGGGAGCCTTCATCGAGGTTGTACTTGGCAGTAGCAGCAGCAGAAGCATGCTCACCAACAACACAATCATCCAAATTGGCCATGTACTCACGAACTTTGTCGAGAAACGCCATACAAGGAACGCATCTCCTTACAACAACAAGCATACACGCTAAAGCAGACCTTTTAAGCGACTCGCACTTGCCCAGGGAATCACAGTCATCTGCACAGAGGAGGTCGAGATACTTGTCAGAGATCTCGATCATCATCCAACTTGCAAACGAGAGTTCAGCTCGGGCATCCAGATAGTAACCGTAATTGAAGCGCTGATGAAGAATGTCACCATACAACGGATCAATCCGAGATTCGTCGGGAAACTCGTCGTAAACCTTAAAGAACATTCTATAAAATCTTGTCATAACAGAGCTGACATTGTAGGAACAACCTTCCATCGCGACAGAGTCGTCGTCAGCGTTGACACATGTTGGTCTCTGCTTCTTGACAGATATGATGACATCAAAAAAATCGCTTTCCTTTGGAACCGCACTACTTATCTTCTTGAATTCGTTCTCCATTATTCCTGGTCAATAAAAAAAAAAAAATAACAGGAAATTATTTATTCGATTTCCCTTTGTTCAACCGCAAGCAATCAGACAGACATCTCTAATTCTATTGCAGTTCTAACGACACAACCCTTTTCTATGTCTATCAATGAGATCGTTACACTATTGCAGTTCTAAAGACACAACCCCTTCTATGTCTATCAATGAGCTCCTTACAGAACCAACCTTCAGACTGACAAAAATTTATCACCACAGGTTAAAAGCGAAACTTACAATTCCAAACCAGACAGATCGAATAACGTTTTGCTTGAGAGGATGGATGATGGAGGCAAGCGCATCTTTTATACCCTTCCCATACTTTTACTTTATAAAATAAACACGCTAGGGTTCGCAAAGCAGGCCGGCCCAATGTGCTCGATTTACAAAAACAATAATAATTGAAACTTTTTTTTTGTTTCTTTAGATTTTAAAGGTGAAAATTAAATGTAAAAAATACAAAAATATTATTTACAGATCTTAAAGTATACTAGGTTCTGGTCCGCGCTACGCGCGGATAATTTATAAATATTGATTTGTTTAAATATTAAAAGTAAAAACTATTATAATTTAATATTATATTTTTAACCTACCCTCTCCGTTTCTAATTGTAAGTAGTTTTGGTTAAAAGCGCAGATATTTAGAAAATTATTATTTTTAAAAATATATCATTTAATCAATTAATTCAACCAATTATATAAAACTTAACATTATTTTATTGGTAACACAAAATCCAATAAATGAAAAAGTGCATTGAAATATGTAAACTATTTATATTGTGAAACAAACATTTTTTTCAAGAACTACTTATAATTTTAAATAGAGGGAGTATAAAATAATGTTGTTTTCATAAGTAATTTTTGTTATCCAACTTTTTAGTTCTTAATAATTAATTTAATTTTAGTCTCTTTTTGTTGTGTATTCAGAGTCTATTTCTTATAAGAACAAATATACACACATTTAATTATTAAAAAAAAAACATACGTCCATTTTATCTTTATAATAAATAATTTTCATGATAATTAGTTTAGCATTTTCTAATTATAACTTTATATTACAAAACATAAACCTTATATTACAATCTTAAAATGTGTTTGTACCCTTATTCTTTATTTGGATTTTGTTGGATATTTTTCTTTTGTTAAAATTGTTGCAATCTCCTCCCTATTTTTGGAGAAAAGGACAAATAATAAAAATTGAGAGTAAAAATCAGGGATGGACAAAAAATCCGAATTTGAAGAACCGAACCGAATCCGATCCGAAAAAATATCGAACCCGAGAAAAAATTAATTAAACATTTGGACGGGTTCAAAATTTTGGTATTTAGAGAACCGAAATCGAAACCGAACCCGATCCGAACCGAAGTATTTTGGGTACCTAAATATATCTGAAATAGATTTATATACCTAAATATATTAATCATTTTTAGATTTAATGTATACTAAAAACATCCAAAATATATAAGATACTTTTAATTTTTCAAAAATACTTGAAAATATATAGAAATAGTCAAAAATAAATGTCTAAAATAGCTAAGTATGCTCAAAACATCAAAAATATTTAAAATATCTATTGATTTTTATTCAAATATTCAAATCGAACCAATTTATATGTTATGTTTAGGTATTTTGACATTTGTTATTCAAATCTATATGTATTATATTGTTTGTTTATAGATTTTGAGAAATTTGAAGTATATAATAAATTTTAAAATTTGTAAAATAATTTAAATGGGTTATCCAAACCCGAACCGAGCCAGCAAAGATCCGAGCCGAATCCGAACCGAAATTTAGAAATGCCCGAATAGGACTGAAATCGTCGAACCGAACCCGAATAAACCCGAACCGAACCCGAATGGGTACCCGAACCCATCCCTAGTAAAAATCTATTTTGAGAGTTTGATTAATTATAAAACTGGTGTTAAAATTAATTCTGACGTAACAGGACGCTATCTTTTGTTTTTTTTTCCGGAATATGAAAAGAGATTAAATAGAAATGCATGTATGAATTATAAAGTCACAACACTTCTTTGTGTTTCTCTAGGATAAGATAACAAATACATGTCTGATATAAAATTACATTTTAAGATATCATAATTTATATGAAGCTAACCTTTAATTATATGATTTTGGCAAACTAATTTTTTTTTTTTTTGAAACTTGCAAACGAAAATTCTGTGATTTGATATTAGATTTAGTGATGGTATCAAACTGATAATTTTGACAACCAATTAATCACATAAACCATTGAATTTATTTAAATAGTATTAAACCTTAACAGTTACCACATAAGAGTAACTAAACCTTAACCAAGCAAACAATCAATATCATTTCGTTCATGCCTTAGTAATGTTAAAAGTAGAGGACAATGGATAACTACCACCACTTAGGCTCGGCCTATCATAAGGACCACTGGCTCGGCTTCTATATCCTCTTCCCTCATCTCCTCCACATATGGGCTCACCAACTCTATCACAATAGTAGCTGTCACTTCCTGCACTTAGGACTACGTCTCTGTCAAAAGATGGGGCTCTGTATTAACTCGTTGGAGGATGTGGTCCACGACTGTATCTATCACCATAAACAAACTGATCTGCGAAGGCAGCGTACCTATGAAAAGTATATAATGGATCTGGGGTTTTATGTCACACAACTAAAGCAAGTCAATCTGATTAGTGTAACAAAGATATTAAGAATTTTACCTGTCACTGGAGTACTGATCAGGGGACATGTAAGCTTCTCTAGAACATGTCTCTAATACCAAAGCGTGCTACTATGGAACGTTCGCGGTCTACACGTCCAACTGATCCTCAAGAAAGCAACGCAGGAAGAAAAAACACCAATGGGTCCACGACAACCACCATAAGCAGTGGGAATCACGGGATCAATGCACAACGATAATACTCATGAGGAGAAAGCTTCTTAATAAACTTGGTATTTCTTGTACTTGAAATCACCATGGGATAAACCATGGGAAAAGGGAAAACAGTAATTGAGAATATGCTAAAGCCAAAAGTTTCATAAGTTCATTTTGAGGTGGTGCAGCAATCAAGAGTACCTATTCCAAATGTGCCTTCTTCGGTCCATTTTCTTCTGGATCAAGTTGCTGCGTGGTTGATACTGAAACACCGCAATCATCACTTGGTATAACAGCTGATCCTTTTGTGTCCACTCCAGGCAGCTTGGCTTGAGGGACATCTGAACCTCCCTATTTAGACCGTAAAAGATTCAGAGATTACATATGTGTCAGAGCAGCAGATATAAGTTAGGAATGGGGACGTACTTCTATAACAAAGGCTGACACAGGTGGACGATCCAGCACAGTAAATATAGGGGAAATGGTGAAGGTTTGGTGCTTTGAAGTGAAATTGAAAGAGGTTAGCTTGAGCTGGAATGTGTAGGTGCTACAAATCTCAGTAATGAACTGATGGAGGTCCCTATCAACCTTTATCGGCATGAGTTTCATTCAATTTGGCAGTGCATAAAAACTCAATTATCTGTGAAACATAAAAAAACACGCATAGTTAACTGCGGTATTTACTTGGGGTTTCAATTTATATAGATGAGACAGTCACCTGAGGATCGGCAGCGATCACATATACTTCACATTGGTAGCTTCCCAAAACGGAGATGCGTGAGACAACGATTCGACTGAGAGGCTCCGGCTTCAATTCGGAAAATGGTGTCTTGGAAGTCGCTATTGTTCTTCAAGCAGGAAGGGACACCGGTTTGTGCGACGGGTTTAACCGGACTCGAGGGGACCGCCGCTTCGCTGTTCGTCTTCAGTGAGTCGGAAAGACAGGAAATCGTCATCGCAATTGCACAGTCGAGAGGATTTCACAAAGCTTGATGAAAAAAAATAAACAAAGTAGGAGACTTATATAGAATCTCAGATGGAGAAATCGAAAAGAATCCATTAATGAGATTAAACTTGTACAGGAGTGGGGATGAAATTGATTGTAAGCAGGTGAAAAAATCGTGAAACGGAGGAAACGAAGTGGAGGAAGAAGAAGCGTTTGTCCGACATGAGCGATGCCGGGCCAGAGAAGTTGAAGCCCAAACGAAATAGTGAAGCCCGTCTGACGTGGAGAAAAGCTCTTCTCCTACTGGTCGATTTAATTTGTCGACGTGGACATGTTAAGAATTGAAATTATTCTCCTTTTAGTATTGTATTGACGATTAAACATAACTAGGTGATTCTCCCGTGCTCATGCACGAGAATAAATATTTACAAATAAGTATTTTACTTTGTTTGTTTATATGTTTTAAGTAATCTTTTATTTGTATGTATAAAAAATTGTATTAAATATCTTTATGTTTTAAGTATGATATTTTGTATTATTTCAGCTTTTATTTTTGAGTTGTACATAGACGGTTAAATTAATGATGATTTTTCTCATTAGGTTAAAATTATCGTATTAGTAGGTAATTCAGTTTATCCTCTTATATTTGTAAATATATTTCATAAAATTTTGTTTAATTTGTTATATCTTATTTTAGAAAAATAGAAAAAAGTAAATCAGATATTCATTAATAAACATAACTTGTAAAATATTGAAAATTTATTCACGTATATGAATATATGCAAAATAGATACGTCATAATAATTGGTTGATTTAATTGTTCATATTTTAATTGATTTCATTACTTGCATTTGGTATATTGGGCTATATAATTTTTTATTCATAATGTTTTGGTTATAATTAGACTAAAATAAAACGATTTTGCTAATTACATTTTTTAGTTTACCTTAGGTTCATAAATATATTTATGTATAATTTATATATGTTTTTGATAAAATATATAAGTCTATATTTTAAAATTTGATAGATATTTTCTGTTTTTTTTTATGTTTTTGGAAAAATATGAAGAAAAATACAAATAAATTCCGTTTATGTATAATCAATCTTTTATATTCTAGAAATATTATTATTTTATAGAAAAATGTCTAAATTATTTTATTAATATTATCAATTTTATTTTTCTTATCAGTATTTTACAAATTTGATTTCACTGAACATTAAAATTAAGATAAAAACAATTTTGTTTATTTGGAATTATATTTAAGAATGTGCATGTATATATTTAAAATTATAATCTTAGGTAGATTTTTTATCTATTTATTTTAATTAAATATATTAAATAAATATGTAAAATTGAATAATTGTCAAAATTAAAATTAAAAATATTTATAAATTCTGTAGATATATATAAGAAACTAATGATTTTACTATTTAATTTGATTTTATGATTTATTTTTTTATAATTTTCTAAAAATATGTATATATTTATGAAATATTTTTAATTTAAATGATATTTCGAAATTTGAAATTCTATAATTGAATATATTTATTTTAATGATGATTTATGAGTTATTACCATATTTTTAAAAAGTCCAAAAATATAAATCGATAATAAATGTAATATATGAGTTATTACCATATTTTAAAAAGTTAACCAAAAATATAAATTAACATTAAATATAATTTTCCATGTCATATTAATCTTTAAAACATGTCATCAATTTAGTAGCCATGTCACAATTATTAATCTAGGTGTTTTCTTGCACCATGTGTAGTGATGCATTTTTTTAAAGTTAAATTTTGTATTTTAAAATGTAATTTATTAATATTATATATTTTATTATTTTTACCAATAATTAATATAAATATCATTAATTAAGCATAAAATTAAGAGAAAATATTTTTTTATTTTAAATTATATTTAAGAATATATATGTATATATATAAAGTTAAAATCTTAGATAAAAAAAATTATTTATTTCATTTGGTTAAATGTATTAAATCAACTTGTACTAAATTACCAAAAATCATATAAAATTGTATAGTTATCAAAAATTAAAACTAAATAATATTTACATAATTTGTAGATATCTAAAAGAAACTAATGATATTACGATTTATTTTTTTTAATTCAGAAAATTTAGAAAATTTTAGATAATAAAAATATTATAATTAAAGTAAAATTATATAATATTTCGAAATTCTAAAAAATATCATATTTGAGTATATTTATTTTAGTGATGATTTATGAGTTATTATCATATTCTACAAAGTTTACCAAAATATAAATCAATATAAAATGTAATATATGAGTTATTGCTATATTTTACAAAGATTTCCAAAATATATATCAGCATTAAATGTAATTGTACATGTCATATTTAACCATATGACATGTCATCAATCTTAATAGCCACGTCACAATTTTTTTTTGTGAAAACAATTGTAGAGAAGACATGTGGCAAATCACTTCGCAAATAATGTCTAGGGGAAGGGGATTTAATTTAAAAACTTACAAAATAAATGTTAGGTCCAACAGAATGTTTCTGTTTTAATAAGATAGATTTATGGATTTTTATATTCGGTCCCGTTTAAATCACTATTTCATCAATTCTCTATATCCATACTTACGTGTGTTTGTGTTATGTTGCTTGTGACAGAGACAACCAAAGAGTTTGAGGAGAAAATGGATCTGAAACCAGGACATAAAAGTCTTAGATGTTGGTTGTGGCCTTTGTAGAGATGACTTCTATATGGCTGAGAACTTAAATGTTCATGTGGTTGGTATTGATCTCTACTTCAACATGGTTTCATTTGCACTGGAACGTGCTATTGGAGCCAACTGCGGGATTGCACCACAAATCATTACCCGGATAATTCGTTCATCATTTTACAGCCGTGACAATTATTCTACACAAACTTATCTACATTGTTCTCTCTTGGAAGTTTATCACTGTGAATGCTTAACTCATTCTTCTCTGTTCTTCTAACATGAAAAACCAGTTCTGTTCTGGACTTTCTTCAATTGGCTTAAACCGTGAGGTAAAGTACTCATCAACAACTACTGTAAGAGCTCCGAAACCCCATCTTCTGAGTTTTCTAAGTATATAAATCAGAGAGGAAATGATCTCCATAATGTTTTTCACTTTTAAATGTGTGTTTGCTTTATAATTGAAGAGATATAGAGAGAGTGGCTTATCTACAAAAGAAATGATAGAGCCTTCTTGGGGAAGTGAATTTTAAGATCTTAAGAGCACCATTTTAATTTTTTTTTTCTATTTTTTCAGATTTAAAAAAATAATTTGAAAAATGTATCAATTGTAAACCGTCACGTGTCGTGTGGCCCACGAATAGTCAAAGAAATAGAGAGAACAAGTTTCTCTGTTCGCAACTTTCTTCCTCTGTTTCTTCTTTTTGGTGGATCGTCTTCCTCTAAAAACTCATTTAGATCCTGCAATAAAGATACTCTAAGTGGTTGATCGGTAAAAAGGCATTTCAAAGTATACATGCTCGCCACGTAACGTCATTTAGAAATTTATACGTCGCGTATTAGTGTTGGACTATTTGGTTCCATTTTGTTAATTTTATGCGAAAAATTCTGATAAATTGTATGATCCATTTTATAACGTACCTTTGTAGATTTTTCTGACTTTATATTCAAGGTGTTGTGTAAAATTTTATTAACCATCAATTTTTAATTTAAATATTTATACTACAGATGACAAAAATATATTTATACTACATTATTAAAATATTAAAATTTAGATTATGCGCATTTGAAGCCGACTGAAATATATCTGTATATATTACCCGATATCCTAATCCGATCCGAAAAATCTGAATCGAAATTCAAACCGAATTAGCAAATTACCCGAACATATATTGAATTAAGAGAGATTAGATATTCAAATCTGAAAAATTAATATCCAAATCCAAAATGGACATCCAAAAATAACCAAACATATATATGTTCAATTAACCTTATATTTCTATTTTACATCTCTTATTTTATTTAAAATATTTATATTGATATTTAATATACATAAAATTACAAGCAAAATGATTTATTACTCACTTAAAATGCATATTAAGCTTTTTTATATATTAAAAAAACTTACATCCAAAATTTTAAAACAATAACCAAATTAGTATTTTTTATTATTAAATTTTTAACTTTGAATTGATTAATCATTTAATCTATAAAAAGAAAAAAAAATCAGTGAAGTGAAAGTTATATTTTTAAATAAAAAATATGAGAAATGAATTTCTTTAAAAAAATTTTAAAATCTAAATATCCAAAAGTACAGAAATACCCGAATGGATTCTATACCTATAAACCAAAATACTCAAAAATCCAAAAAAATCAGATTCGAACCCGAACGGATATCCGTCCGCCCTTTCATTGAACCATGATTACGGGATACCAACTACAAATTTTCGTAATTTATTTCATCATCTTAACAATAACTAAAACAATTACCAAGATATAAAATTTCACATTTATAGAAAAATATATCTTGCAAACTATCTATGTGGATTCATATGACATATCGCAGATATGTTGATCTAGAAGGGACGTATATTACACAAAATCGAAGTCTCTAATACCACACGCGTCTCTAATAACTACGTTTTTGTAAATTAATCCTTTGATTCCTAGACGCACACCATAAGAACCCAAATTCTTACAAGCTATATACATGCGAGTAGGCAACATAGGCTTATTAGCCCTTATTTTAAAACGTACACTACAAGAAATATGTCCATTGTTAGCGCGGATTTTATGCTATGTTATGGGTTTGATAGCGTTTTACCAAATGCTATGTATGCGGCAGCAATCATAGATACCCCTTCTACGATAACATTTTCGTAACGCTACAAAAAAAGAGATACAATAGCAATATTTGAATGCTATTATTAACTTAATTATAGCATCTGATTTGTACTATGATTTATATATAATGACACTGATATAATGCTATAACTAGAATAAAAATAACTAAGAATTATTTTAATTATTTAATTAAAATTAATTGAATAAAATTAAATAATTAGAAATTAAATTGAATATTATTGTATAACTGAAAATAAAATAACTTTTATTAATAAATTAAATTTGCTTTACAGATTAATTCTGGTTTACAAAACTAAACCAGAAATAAGAATATAAAACCAGACCACTACATTTTTTCTATCTCGGTTTACACTTAACCGATTCTTAAAAAAAAAAACTAAACCTAAAAAAAAAACACTCCAGCCGCCACGAGACTTGGATCTTCCCAGCCACCATGAGACTTGCCTCCTCCAGCTGCCATGAACCTTGCCTCCTCCACCTATCTTTACCAAAAATAATACAGATTCATAATTGAGCAATAGAGAAAAAAGGAGATACACAGATGACAAGTACGAAGAGAGAGAGAGAGAAGTCGATTGTGGTGGTGGTGGTGGTGGGAGGGCGACCGTGGTGGTGGTGAAAAAAGGAGGAGACGCGGTGGTGGTGGTGAGACGAGGAGGAGACGCGATGGTGTTGGTGAGACGAGGAAGAGACGCGGTGGTGGTAAGACAAGGAGGAGAGCGGTTGGAGAGAGATGATGGTGAGACAAGGAGGAGAGCGATTGGAGAGAGATGAGAGGCGCGGAGAGAGATGGGAGAGATGAGAGATATGAGATTGATGAAGAAGATAATCTGAAAGAGAAGAGAATAGAAAGAAGAGAGAATGAGAAGAGTCTGTTGTGGGAGAGAGAGAGAGAGAGAAAAAAATAAAAATTAAATGGAATAAATCTCAACCTTTAGATCTAAATTAATCTAATGGCTAAGAAATGTGATCTATGTAGTTGAATCTGATTGGTCAGAAAATTTTGTCTTTCTTTTTTATTTTTATTTTTGCTTTGTTCTTCAATATTTGATAATTTGTTTTGTAAGTAGTTTTTCTTAGTTATATCTTATATAAAAATATATATATTTTGTAGTTTATTATTTAAATTTCTTTTTGAACATAATAAATTGATATTTATTTTCAGAATTGATGTCTAAGTTTGAAAATATTTGATTAATTTCAAAATTATGATTTTAGTTATCACTTTCAAAATTTGTATGTTTATACAGAAATCTGATTTATAGTTTGTTTATAAATTTGTATTTTTGATACAAATGTTGAAAATTTTAAAATTAGATTTTATGGTTTATGAAAAAGATAATATAATTAAGAGTAAAGTTTAGTTTGGTGATTTAAGGTTTGGATGTTGGAATATGAGGTTTAGGGTTAAAGTTTAGTATTTTGGATTAAAGTTGGAAAATAATAGATTTGAAGACTAGATATAAGATTTGCAATCAAATTTTTGATAATTTAGATTTGAAGTTTATATTTAGAGTATAATGAATGTATTGTTTATGTTTGAAGTTAGGATTTAGGATATAGTTTGATTAAAGATCAAAGATTAAAGATTTGTGTTTAGGAAATTATAGTTTAAGATTAAAAAAATTAAAGTTGAGTTTTATTTTTAGATTAAAAGTTATAATATTAAAAATAGAGTTTTAAGGATTGTCTTTAGAGTTTATGGTTTAAAACCATGTTTAGGGTTTAGAGGTTCAATTGGTTTTTCTTAGCATTAGAAAAATGCTATTGTATATCTTTGATAGGATTACTGAAACTGCTTAAATATATTTTTTGGCGTTAAAGTCAAATTTTCTACTAAATATTGGCGGAATTAATGATTTCATCTTCCCGCTCATTTAATATTCAGAATAGTACTAATTAAATGCTATTTTAGGTTTCGTTCTATCATTGCGTTTATCTAATGCTATTATATAATACGGGAATTTTTCAGTCATTTACGATAGCAGTTCAGTAAAATGAGCTATAATAATCTGCTATCAATGTTGACTTTTTTTGTAGTGGTAACATATAATTATTAGTGATGGTAAAAGTCACAGAACTTGGTTTACATGATAGAATCACAATGCACGAGAGTTTAAACTTTAAACTATGTATACTACACAACTACACAAATTCAAAGTATCCAAGACCGCGCTCAGTAACATCAACCGTGAACATTAACTTTACTACTTTGGGTAAATCTATTCTTTGATTACTAGACACACACCACAAGACCCAAATTCGTACAAATTATATATGCCATGTAGACAACATAGACTTATTAGTTAGACAGAGCTTTGTTGAGAAAACATAGACTTATTAGTTAGACAGAGTCTAGATAACAAAAGGTATTAGAAGATGGTTTACACTACACAATCACGATGCATGATAGTTAGACAGAGCTTTGTTGAGAAAATTGAAAGCATCCATGTAGGAGACGAAGCCCATGAACCAAAACTCAAACCCATTTTGCGTCACCACATGCACATACCTCTCGCTTGGCTTCAACACGTTCGATGATGAGTTAATGCTCCTTATCTTTTCCAATTCCATCACCACCTAACAATACATTAGAACATCACATTTTTATTAGTACTATTGATTGGTTACTGTGGACTAAAAAATGGAACATTAAAGAGTCTTATAGTCTGACCTTATAATAATCTGGAACACCGGTGGAAGGACTGCGGATAGCATAGTCACTACAAAAAGTGATCCTTTTATTTGAAATGTATAACACTCCGGTCACTGGTCCTGAAGTGGTCGATATGTAGCAAACGAACGAATCTAAGAGTTTCTCTGCGGCTAAGAGACCGAACTCTCTTTGAAACACCTTGTATGGTCCTCCTTCAACCAATATTTTAGTGCCTTGAGCAAGCCTAGCCCTTGCTGCATCACTTATGCTAGGACTAAACTTCACTGTTCATGTCCAGTCTCGTATAAGAAAACAGAGACCATTTTAGTTTTATTCAGTTTCAAAGAAAAAACTAACCTAGCCACAAACCAAATTCGGTATTATTTTCTGAACCGGGCTAAACCAAGTTAAACGTAGTCCAAACAAACAAAATCAAATAAACTATAAATTTATACTTTCCAATTAATAGAAGTAGGTGTACATTTCATTAATATAATGTTTAATCAGGGAAGATTATTTATAAAATCTAAATGACGTTTTATAAACCAAACATGAGTTAAACTTAGTCCAAACTAAACCAAACCAAAGTTAAACGTAGTCCAAACAAACCAAATCAAACAATCCGAAAAGCTATAAAATTCACATTTTCCCATTAACAAAGTAGGTATATTTGATTAATACATAGGGAATATTGTTTATAAAACAAAAATGAAACCTACTTTATAAACCACGTTACGAAGATAATTTTTGAAAATGTCACGTACGGTGGTCTTTCAAACCGTCGGCGAATGATTCAGCCTTACGAGCCACCTGCTCCACTTTCTTCCCGCACCGATTCAACACCTTAAGAATCTTATCTTTCGACCCTAGATCGATCGATCATATACATAACCATATCAATTAATGTTTATAATCGAATAGAGATGCTTAACTAAGACGCATGTTCTTAAAGTAACTACAATTTACAGTCTTTTTTTTTGAATTATTACAATTTACATTCTTTGCTTACTCTTCTCAGAAGCCGAGGTGGGTGTAGTAGTCTGGACGTAAGGATTGTAGTTATTAGGACCGCCATGACCGATGTTCTCATGCTTAACCGTCGAGTCTTTCTCGTTCACGGTCTTGTATTGTTGACTCATGATGTTACCTTATGATACGTAAAAGAATACGATTGAGGTGAGGTTAATATAGATCGGAGGCTCGTGGGTTGTACGCTATCGAACTTTTATTAGTTTTTTTAAAAGATTCTGATAAGTGATAACATTGATTAATTCTCAATGGACGGTGCCGTGGTACTGTAAATATTCTTTTGGTGATCAAATTCTTATTCTATATTAGCTGGGAATAAATGAATATTACGGATTTACGTACGAGCCTGTTTTGAATTTCACATTTTTCCATGTGATGTTTATATTGGACGAAAACGTTAATAATTACAAGCATCAACATCTCAATACATAAAAGAGGAGCTAACATTCTCACAATCACAACAAAGATTTCATGTTGCCAGAGGGGTGACCGAAAGTTCCGTTCATCTATGTATTATGCACGTGGAGAAGTTTTCACGTGGTGCCGAAAAGTTTCATCCCGTTTCACAACAAAGATTTCATGTAGCCAGAGCATCTGCATTGTTGCGTTTCTTCACGAACGTCTCTAATCGTTATTACTCCAATAAATTTTAGGATAATTTGATTATGCACTAAAATTAAACGGTCTAAAAAGTTATGCCAATAAAACAAAGACAGGTGTAGATAAAGTTTCTCAGCTCCCTTTAATAATCTCTTTAAGAAAAAATCGATTCTGACACTTTCAAATGTCTCTCTCTTACTTTTTGGTTTTTATTAAAATTGTCTCTTAAAATTATAAACTTTTGCACATACCACCAACACCAAGGGGGATGACCTTAAATCATCTCCAACTACATTCCCTATTTTACTCTAAAATAGAATTATGAATTAAAAATAAAAACATTACTTTATAAATGGGAAAACTGCCCTTTAAATCCTGAACTTATCAAAATAAGCCAAAAAAAGTCTCGACTCTTAAGTAAACCAAAAAAATCTCTTAACTTTCAAACATTGTCCAAAATAATCTCAAACTTATGTTGACTTGGCTCTTTTAAACATCAAAAAGTCAACCGTTAATTTCTCTTAAACGTCTGTTAGTTAGTAAAGTTATGCGTTTTGCTCTGTCACTAGAAACATAAATCGTGGTCTTCTCTTCTTCTCCATCGACTGCAAATCCCTAATTTACAAAAAAAAATTGTCCTCTTCACCATGGAATCAACTTGAGAGGCTCGTCGAGTGTGTATGTGGTGAGCTTGTGATTGTGAAGATGTACACGTCTAGGATGCAAGAGCATCTGGGTTGACCATTTTTTAGATGCGTGAGCAAGAGATTTGTTCTTTGAGGATGGAGGTTAACACATTCTATTGTTCTTTTCTTTTATTCACTTTTAAACTGAAAAGTTTGAACACACAGCAAGGAATATTTCCATTGGGTTGTTTATGCCCATCTCTCATCCTTCTTTTTGCTGAGTGGGAATGTACAGATGTCAAATTCGAAGCCTGCTTTGGCTCTATATCGAAATCAATACAGTTAGTAATTAAAATGCGTGATATGCTTAGTGACAACTATACAATGGCGTCTTTCAATTTTTTGTTTCAAGGTTCACTCTTAATTTAGTTATAAAGAAAATGAGAACTGAACAAGAACACAAAACACATCGAAGAGAGTAGAAATCCAGGGCGAAAAGAAGAGGATAAAGTCATTCAAAAACATATAATGAAGATGTCAAAGTCTAGACTGAGGATATTAAATAACAAAAGTATGATCATCTATTCCTAGAAGAGAGATGAGATATAGGTTGTAATTTAATATCGTTCGAAAGAAACATGTAAATGGACTAATCACTAATCTATAAACTTAGATGTACATAGAGCTTGGAACATAATTGGTCACAAGATTGTAAAGCTCTGAGTGTGGAGATTCAAGGAGATCCACTTTTCTGCAATCAGTCTCCCATCAATAATATATGAATTTGTATTGTAACATCTGTCGTAATCATCAAAAGCCATCAATGATATGTGCATTTGTATTGATCAACCTTACAATCTTCACCTGCTTCGTGTCCCTCTTCAATTCTTTCACTCGATGCATCCTTCTTCTTACGTCAATGAGCAAACTTATTCGGCCTCTCCATATAAATTCTTCAAATCATCAAGAGTTTCACTTCTTCTTTTGTGCAATCAATGGAGAAATTTAGGGATTTAGATAAATGATTTTGGGAATTAAGGTTCACGATCACGACTCAACCAATTTTATGTTTTTAATGACAAAGCAAAACACGTTCACTAGTTAACAGACGTTTAAGAGAAATTAACAGTTGACTTCGTGATGCTTAAAAAAGCCGAGTCAACATAAGTTTGGAATATTTTTGGAGTTTTTTTGAAAGTTTGAGCTTATTTTGGCTTACTTAGAAGTTGAGGAGTTTTTTGGCTTATTTTAATAAGTTCAGGATTTAAATGGTGTTTTTCCCCTTTATAAATAGAGTAAATTTTTATTTTTTATTCATTAATTTTTTTCCGCTCTATTTTAAAGTAAATTATGAAATATAGTTGGAGATATATACCTTAATCTCGCCAATTTTAGTTTATGAATTGATATTTGTGTAGTTTGTAGAATAACTCTTTTTTTTCTTTAAATTTCTTTTTTTATTCATCTTTCTTCCTTATCTTTTAAAGGAGACATTAATTATTTCGAAAATTTAATACCTAAATATGGAATTCAAAAATACATGACCTAAAACGTTAAGAAACTTGCAACAACTCATTCAAAACATCAAAAAGTGAGATCACCTTTTAACAATGTGTCTGGCAGAGATGATATGGTTGGAAGTTCTGAAACCATATATGGAGGTATGTAACGATGACCGAGGACATGGACTGTGTCGCGGGCCAAAGAAGAAAGTATTTCCGGTCTAAACCATGAAGCTTTGCTTCAAAAATTAAATTCAGCTCTTTTAGCAAATAATAAACATTTTTTTTTGTAACCAAGGCTTTCATTAAAAAAGTGCAGAAAAGAAAATAAAATGTTTACATGCCACTGTCAAGGTGATTGGGCCTAGCCCAATACAATCTTAAGTAGAAGAACCTTAATTGAAACCCAGAACCAAAAAAGAACCTTTGCTGGCCCAGTAAAAAGATGAGGAAACAGAGTCGTCACATTAGTCGGGGGAGAGGGGGGAGTTTTGTTGCAGAGACACAAGGGAGGGCAACTAAGAGAGCCAGAGCTGCATCATTTGAGAAGATAAGGAAGGGCTTGTACCCCTGAAGCTTGAGATCCTATTCCTTACCTGAAGATCAGAATAGGGAGTCAGCGGATCGAAAAGAGTTTGCATGCAGTCTTTGATTCCTCTCATGCCAAATCCAGTGCATTGCCGATTTCCAAACCAGTAGAGAGAGTAGTTTCTTCGATCTGGGCGGTGGTAGGGTGATCATCTGGTTGAGCAGAGCAGTCCAATCTCGCAGCAGCTGGTGAAGGTGGCACTTTGTAGCAGCTAGAGTCCATAAGTCATAGCTATAAGGACAGTCCATGAAGAGATGCTCGCGAGACTCTGGCGCCGTGTTACATAGCAGACAAAGATGATTGACTTGGAGACCCCAGTTGAGGAGACGGTCGCGAGTGGGAAGGCAATTAAGCACAACAAGCCAAGCGTGGAATGATTGTCTCGGGAATTCCTTGGATGACCAAACAGCTTTTGCCCATTGAGCCTCATCTATCACGCCTCTCAGATGATGGTAGACTCCCCCTGTCTCATATTTATCCATTCTTTTCCCTTCAATTTCCCAGACATAACTATAAGCTTCACTAGTAAGCTCGACTGAAGTAAGGAAAGAGAACAGTTGTAATTGTTGCTCCGATCTTGCCGGTGGTAGCCGCCAGACAGAGTTCCTGCAGAGAGAAGCAACTGTGGCCTTCAAAGGGATACCTAGTCGTGATGAAGAGCCATGAAGATAGTCATATAGGCAGCCAAAAGTGCTCCAGTTATCAAACCAAAAGCTCGCCGTTTCACCATTCTGCAACTGCAATCGAATCAAGGGGTAAACAATATCTTTCATCTTGAGGAGCTTATTCGCTAGCCAAGAGAAAGAACAGTTCGGTTTAGTTGTCCAGTAATTATGCTCAGACCCTTTGAGGATTACTTCTTTAAACCAAGCGACCCAGACTGAGTCTGGCCTAAAGAAGATCATCCATATCAACCGCAGGCAGCAGGCTTTATTCCAAGTAAGTAGATCTTTCACACCTAATCCTCCTTGCTTCTTTGTCAATGTAACAGTTCCCCATGCTACTCTAGCTGAGTTCCGAGATTCAATTTCCTCTTTCCACAGGAAAGTACTACAGAGGGAGTTGATTTTGCTTATGCAAACCTTAGGAAGGATAAAAGAAGAGCCCCAGAAAGTGGTAATTCCTGCAACCACAGTTTTGATTAGCAATAGTCTTCCCGAGAAGGATAACGTTTTTACCGACCAGGAGTTAAACTTGGCTTTGACTTGCTGCAGGAGAGTATCACACCCAGCTATCGAGAGCTTACGAGAGTTCAATGGCACTCCGAGATAACGAAAGGGGAGAGTACCACATGCCATTCCTGTACTTGCCTGAATCGTATCAATCTCTGCTTGTTCTAGGCCAGAGGCATAGAAGGAAGTCTTTTGGAGACTTAATGCCAGACCTGATCTGTTCTCAAAGTCCCTTAGAACCTGTAGAACTTGCTGGACCGAGTCGATGGAGCCGTCCCTAATAAACATGCCTGAAAGTTGAATTGTGAATTCCGGAGTTCTCTCCATCCAAAGAAAGTAAACTACAGCCTGAAAAATTATCTTTAACATAACCTCGAGCTTTGCATTTGTGGAAGATGATATGAGCCACAATAGGCAGAGTTCAAAGGTATTGAGATGTGAGAATGGAGTTGCAGCAAACAATATATTATATAGACTCAGCGAAGATGAGCATGTGAAAAATAAATGCTCGCGACTTTCATTAGCCGAGTCACAAAGAAGGCATACGGATGAGATCTCAATTCCCCCACTTGCTCAACTTATCATGAGTGGGCATTCTATCCCAAGTAGCTACCTAAGCGATGAAGAAATGCTTTGGAATACTACTTTAGAACCAAAAACCCATGAATACCAATCAACAACAGGTGGTGTCAAATGAAAGGTATTCCAAGTTATGGAGGATGAGTAGACTGTGGAAGGCGAGTTAGGGGAGTTACGCCATAAGAAAACTTCTGAGTTTTCGTATTTCTTAACCGCTGTAGTTCTTTTTTTTTATCTGAGGAAGACACAATCATGTCAACATGTAACTTTCGCTTTTAATGATATTTTTTGTTATATTTAGACTCTTAAATATATTTTACCACAGTTTTCTTATTTCATCAAAAGTAAGGGTTTATCTAGAAAATAATACATAATATTTCTTGTATAGTCAACAAAAACACTCACAATTTTTTATCTATTTTATGTAGTGAATATATGCTCTATATCGCAAACTCTTTGACTCTCTTTAATCTCTCAAAACTCAAATAATATACATTTTTGTGTACTCAGGTAGGTTTTTTATAGCAACTTTTTTAAACTTCATGATTACACAACAAGATTTTATAGTTCCAAAGCATTTAATAAAAAATATGATAAAGAATTTTATGAATAATCTGTATTTAATATATGCTCTAGAGATAAATCAATAAATATTTCAATAGTTATACATATATAATTATGTTAAAATAATTATAATACAAATAATTTGAGTTTTATTATTAAAATGTCTTAATTTAAATTTAAATAAGGGCAAAAGAGTCTTATAACACATAAATAAGTGTAGTTTGTAGAATATTATTATAACAGTGTATTTTTAATTTTATAATCTTAAATATGGTAATTTAAAAATTATCCCTTAAATAAAACCATTTAAAAAAATAGATTAATTTACCATTTAAATATATTTTTCATATTTTAATTTATAGTATTTCCCTTTTAATAGAATATAGACTATAATTACAAAATTCCTAAATTAGGATATATTTTTGGGCTATTAGCAAATATGATTCAGAACTCAAAGTCAAACACAAAACCAACCCATGATTTTTTTTGGAATTTTCATTTGTCCTATTCGCACCAAAAATTGAAATTATTCACGAAAATATTATTATTATTTTTTCGAAAAATGAGTTTTTTAATCTGTCATCCTCATCTTCTTCAAGTATTTACAATATTGCCATTGTACATCAATACACCAACTACCATGAATAACCAATTTGAAACTCTTAATGCACCTAAAACCAATTTACACTCATTCTATCTCATTTGTTATGAACTAAAAACAACATCTTTTTCACTTTCTCTCTATATTCATACAAAAACCAAGATTTGATTCTAGATTTTTATGGTATATAGAGCCATTCAAGCTCATTAATCTTGGTCATTAACAAGTGGGTCGCTTTGGTGGTGAAGTTTTGTGTGGTTGGAGAAGTTAAACAAGGTATCCCACTCGTTAAATCAACAAAATCAATTTTTTCAGATATGTCCGTCAGAAGACATCCGTGTAAGTCTTCTGGTATTAGAAGACTTAAATGGAAGTCTTCTGGTATTAGAAGACTTAAACGGAAGTCTTCTGGTCAGTATAGAGGTTAGTTTTGCAATTGATTTTTATATATTTGTTTTTTTGAGACGATTTCTATGGAAGTCTTCCACTTTTCTTTGTTAACAAAAATTCTCGAAAATACCAGAGAAGACCTCCTGATAAATCTTCTAGGATAAATAAGTTAGTTTTGCATTTGACCGGATTGTGTCAGAAATTTAACTTTTCTTGGACGCGTCCAAGAGAAGAAAAAGTTTGTTTTTTTTTTTTAATTTTGATCCTACATATTTTTGCTATAAAAATAATTTGTCTTTAGTTGTATTCATTGTTTTCATACGCGACCCAATCCCGTAGTTGACCGTAAATTTGGTGAGCTGAATATAATTTTGTTTACATTTAAAGAAAAAATCGTTAATTAAAAACCTGATATCTCGGTTAAAATCTAAACTAACCTGTGATTTAACACTGGTTGACCCTTTATCAGACCTAGAAAAATCTGATAATATTTTTTTAAAAAATTGGATGAAATATTTTATATACTTCTAACAATTACATAAAAAATTTAATATTAGTTTTTGATGATAACTTTCATACACTTTAAATAACAATGAGTTATAGAAAATTATATCTCTTATATGTTCATGGTTTATGGTATAGAATATCATCAATATTAACATGAAATCCTAAAATAATAGTAAATTTAACAAATGTAATATGTCCAAACAAATTCAATGTTACAATTTTTTTAACAAATAATAACTTTGTTTAAGAACATGTATAAAATGTATCAATATTGCATTTACTAATACATGTTCCAATATATTCTAACATTTATGCATATGTTTTGACATTTAAAAGAATCTGGGTCACTATTGCATGGACTATTATATTATATAAGAATAAATTATATAACATATACATGTGAAAATAACAATTAGTAACAAAAAAATTGTATCACATAAAGGTCTATTATGACACATTGTTAAAAACCTACAACATTACTAAACTTGGTCTTGTTTTTGATATTTATAATAAAGTGTAGAAAATATTGGGCGAAAATAATGATAGACCTAAACGACTATATAAATCTATCTTTAGAAATTGGAGATTTGTTTGTTTTTAACCATAGTAACCTATATTTAAGGGTGATTAATAATAATAATTATTAATTAATGTGTTAGACAAAAATTATATAGATTATGGTTTTTCTAATAATCCAACTAGAATCAAGTTAGATCCAACTTTATGCTTTTGTTTTACTAATATTGATATATAATATTTCATAATTTCATTTTGCAGATAAGTACATATCAATATTTGGTAAATTATGATTATTAGTATTTCATACTTCTTTTAGTTTTATTATTTAATTCTTATAAAATTTTGTATAATTCTACATAAATAAATGGCGTATATGTCAAACAACTACAAGCTATAATTACAATACAATTAAATTCTTCCTAATTAACATTGAGTAAGGAAATAGAAAATATCTAGAGATTCTAACACAATTAACTTTTCCCTTGCATGCACTGGACTTTACTTTTTCCCATTATGATTTTTGCTACATTTGCTTATAGCTAGAAAAACAAATTTTGAGTTCAATCATCCATTGATCTTACGCGTTTATGTAGACAGCATGGAGTTTATATGCCTAAACAACACGAAGTTCTGTTCTCCTTGTTGTAAAGTCGAGTCCGCACGTCGGAGCCAGCTTGTAAAAGCATAAGCATGCACGCTGTTTTTTTGTTGGTAACCGTTAAAACCAACGGTTCCTCTGTCGCTCTCTTTTTTTTCTTTCTTTTTCTTTTAATTTAGATTTACTTTTTTTTAGTGATATATAAACGAAAACAACCTCTTCTCTGTCAAATATTTTTCTTTCTTTTTTGTTTTGAAATATTCCTATCGTTGTTTCCTTTCATAAAAAGAAAGAGAGGAAACAACATTCCTTCTTCCAGAGTTTCTTAGATTCTTTCCCTTCTTAAGAAAAAAAAACCCAAAAAAAAAAAATAAGAAAAAAGTAAAAACACATTCTGATTTCAAGGTTTGATTTGAAGTTTCTTACAGATTCTCCGGCGAAATACTCGGCAATGTCGACGTTTTCGCCGTCTCTAGTTCTCTATCTCATCCTTCTCAACCTACTTCTGGTTTCATCGACGGAGATGATCAAGGAGGGAGAGATCCGACTACCTTCTGAGAAGATCAACGGCGAATTCTGCAACGCAACGGCTAAACCGGCTTCTTGTCCGGTTAAATGTTTCAGGGCTGATCCGGTTTGCGGCGAAGACAGCGTTACTTACTGGTGCGGTTGTGCAGATGCTTTGTGCCATGGCGTTCGTGTTTCCAAACCAGGTGCTTGTGACGTTGGTAATGGCGTTGGTTTGTCTGTCCCTGGACAAGCTCTGCTTTTGATCCACATTGTCTGGCTCATGGCTCTTGCCTTCTCTATTCTCTTAGGCCTCTTCTGAAATCTTTTTGTTAATAATTTTTATTGACTTGTATTGAAAAAACAAGAATACTTTTAAGATGAAGAAGGATCATTGTTTGGTTTGGTCCGTACAAAAGAAGCTTTCTTGAATCTTGCTTTCTCCATCTCTTTACCAAGATAATCCAGGATCGTATCCGTTACGTGATTAGGCAAACAGTTTGCGTCTAGCATCACTTTCAAGTACTTGTATGCTTCTTTCAACCTCCCTGCTTTACTATTCACTTCGATCATCGTGTTGTAGCTCACAACGTCTGGGTTAATCCCGTTGCTCTTCATGTGATCAAACAGCCTGGTCGCTTCGTCTAACCGGTTGGCTTTCCCCAGCGCGTTGATCAACGTGTTGTACATTACAATGTCTAGATACCCTCCTTGCTCCGTGAGCCTGTCGAGCACCGCGCTGGCTAAGTCGGCTCTTCCCATTTTTCCTAGCCCTTGGATTATTACATTGTATGTTGCGATATCCGCTGCGCAGAAGTTGTCGCCCATTTGGTCGAGGACTCCACGGGCGGTTTTGTAGTAACCTTTCTTGACGAAGGAGCTCATCATTGAGTTGTAGGTGTAGCTCGTGAGATCGGTCACGCCCATATCGTTGAATATCTCAAACAATTTGCAGGCTAGACTTAGATCACCTTTGGAGAGGTAAATAGATAGGAACGTGTTCATCATGTCTACGTCGAAAGAATCTGGCTTTGCTTCCACTCTCTGCCCTCTTGCTAGAGCAAACAAGGGCTTAGGTTGATTAACCTGGTGGGCTAATTGGTCCATGTATGGAGATGATGACCAGGGATCATCTTCCAAAGGTGATGCTTCCTCCTCAGCTTCTTTTGAATTCACCATGCTCATGATGTCTAGGAAGCTTCCTTTACTTGGGAACATTGGTGTGTAATCTTTATCTTTCCCCTGTGGACGTTTCAGCGAAGCTTCCACTCCAGCGTTCCATCTCAGAACGTTAGGCACCAAGTTCCCTTCCCTTACGTGCTTCATCAACTTCTCTTTCCAATCCCACCTCCCTTGTTTGTGAAACCCAATCAAAAGCGAACTAATCGTAACCAAATCAACAGAGAAGCCTCTAGCTTCCATCTCCTCAACCAACTTCACAGCTCCATCCACCTTCCCTTCCCTGCAAAGCTGCAACACAACAATACTAAAAGTAACACCATCCACAAACTGACCCTTCTTCTTCTTCAAATCACAAAACAAAGTAAACCCAGCCTCAGCCCTCCCGTTCCTAAACAACCCATCAATCAGAATATTATACGTCCAGCAAGACGCTCTAACCCCTTCCGTAACCATCTTCTCAAACAACTCACAAGCCTCAACAACCTTCCTCGCCTTAAACATCCCGTCCAAAACAGAGTTATACAAAACAGTATCAGGAACAAACCCATTATACTCCATCTCCCCAAACACCCTCATCGCATCGTCCATCCGATAAGACTTGCAACACCCTTGTATCAGCACACGGTACGTCGAGTTATCAGGCTCGTGACCAGAGACTCTCAGCTCCTCCCACACAACCAACGCATCTCTCACTCTCCCACCCAAACACAGAACATGAATCAAACTGTTATACGTGCATATATCAGCAGACTCTTTCATCTCTCTAAACAAACTCAACGCGGATTCCAAATCACCCCACGTGCCAAACCCGTGGATACATATGTTATAACCGCACGTATCAAAACGATACCGTTTCATTCCTTTTAACTTCTCGAAAACCGTTTTGAACTCTTCCTTCATATCACCTCTCCTTAAACCAACCAAAAGCTCGTTAGCAGCGAGGTTACCAGGGAGATAATAACTCAACGAACCTTCTAGAAGCTTAAAGAAGATGGAAAGAGCGAGACGGAGCTCCTTCTTCCTCGCGAGAGCGATGAGAACAGAGTCGTACACGGTGGGGTTTACGCAGCCTCCTACTAGCTCCTCCTCCATGTAATCCAAAACTCCAAGCGCCGAATCGTACTCACCAGAACGGATCAGCGAATCCAAAAGCAGCTTCGACGTGGTCTGATCGAGATTAGCGGCGTCTTCCTTCATGGAGGTTAGGAGATCGGGGACTTCTCCGAGGAGACCTGCGCGGCAGACGGTGCGGAGGATCTGGGAGTAAGCTGAGGAGGAGTGTTTGTATACGGGGCGCAGAGAGAGGCACCATCGGAAGAAGGTTAGTTTCTTTGAGGGGTCTAAGGAGTTTCGACGGAGGATCTGGAGGACGATTGGTTCGGAGATCGGGGTGGAGTTCGCGTCGAGGTTTCGTGTGCCGGATTGGGATAAGGTTTTGGAGAGAGAAGCGGTGATTAGGATGTCGCAGAGCTGCTGCGGGAATGGTGAGGTTTTGGATGGAGATTGGCGGTGGCGGGAGAGTGTTGGTGATATGGCGGCGCTTGCTCTTCCATGACGCATCGCATAGCGACGACTGAGGAAAAATTGATGGTCGATGAAAAAGACGAAAGCAAACCAGAAAACAGCGTCGTTTACTGGAAAAGGGGATGGTCAAACGACGTCGTATGATGGCCTGATTGCGCGTATCGAAAACCGAAAATACCGAATCGAAGTACACCAAGTTAAAAGGTACTAAAACCGAAACAAAAATTAAATGGATGTCGGAATAATATAGATTATCTAAAAGTATTTAGTTAAATTCAAATCTAAAATAATCAAAATCTTAGATAAAAAATCAAATAACTAAAATATAAATAAGCACTTGAAACAAAATATAAATATTTTTATTTGAAATATTTATAATAATCTACATAAGTTATCCATTATTTTACTCGAATCGTCTAAACTTTTTTTGTTATTTTATTTAAATTGTCTAAAAAATTTTAAATTCTTATCTGATTAAAAAAAAAAAAAATTCACAAAAAGTCAAGTCCAATCTAATACGTAACGGATTTTATGAAATTATCCAATAAATTGAACCAAATTAGAAACGAAATGATAACTTTTTTTGAATAGTGGTCGATTCTTAATTTTACTATCAAATCTCTATAATATTATTTGAGAAGTCAGTTTCCTATGTGTCGCGCTCACGTTAACTTTCACGATGGTTGATTACGCTGATACCCTTAATGAATTAAAAAAATTACATTTAGATACTATTATTGAAATTTTTATTTAGTTTCCTTTTAATTTTTTTCAAATAACATATATAATAAAAAGGAAACATTTATAAAGTTTTTTTTAAAAATTAAAAACGAAAATATATATTTATATAATATGATTTCATTAAAAAAAGGAAATTTCACAAAATAGAAATATTCCATTTAAGACTATTTTAAATAACATAAAATATACTTTTGAAGTAATAAAATATTTATTTATATCTATATTTTCTTAGATGAAAATATATATATTTGTATATAATGTGATTTCGTAATCTATAAATTATATTTTACTTATATAATATGATTTCTAAAAGACAATCACAAAAAATTAAACTTTTTATTTTAAAGAGATATTAAAAATAAAATAAAATTAACTTTTGATCAAATAATTAAAATATTTTAAATTAACATAACACTATATAATTTAACAAGGTAGATATATTATATATTATCATTATTAAAAATGTTTTTTAATATTAAATTTTATGTTTTATGTTTGTCACAGTTAATATAACCATAATCAAAATACCAACGCAAATCTGAATACTCATTTTTAGGATTATTTGCATAAATTTCAGTTTACCATTTAATATATATAAGACATAAAATTATTTAAATATTTTAGTTATTGTAAATATTGATATGTGTTCATGAGCTTCCAAAAAGTATTAGTTACTTATGTAAGTAATTTCCAATTGATTATCGTTTTACTTTCTAATATTTTATTTTAAAAATCAACATATAGTTTAATTTTTGTAATTTGGAATCAAATATTTAGTTTATTTTTACTTCATTCTAAGCACAATATATCTTAAGTTATACATAATCTTCCTCAAATATATTTACATATCTAAGATAACAACCAAAGTAAAAGCAAATAATCATAATTTTCATATATTTAAAATAAAAAATATTAGTTGAATTTAGAGAAATTGATTGATGCAATCCAATATACCCAAATGATAACTTATTTAAAATCATATGTCTGATTAAAATAATATAATATTATTAGTATAAATTATGCATACAAATTATAAATTAATTCAAAATTAAAATTAAATAACAATCAACTATTGTAACATATTTAATTTATAAATATTTGTACCCGTGCATGAGCACGGGAAAATCACCTAGTAAAATTGAACCGAGAACTACATCCAAATTAAATCTGACACAAGTTTTGTTTAGCTTCTGAATGGATTCGTAACACTTATTCCAAACTATCTGATACCTAAACATTAAATACATCGAATACACACTTACCACAGTCAAATGACTATTTTCGAAGACCAGGCCTTTGTCTTTTATTGAGCCCAACTTAAGGCCCATTTATATTACTGAAATTGGTTCTCTCGATAAACCCTAAAGGTCTCCGTCATCTTTCATTCTTCTTCTTTCGCTTGCCGTTTTCATCGAAACAGAGAAGATTCAGTGCGCTGTGGAAGAATGGGTTTCAAGAGGAGGAAGGGCGACGGAGACGGAGAGGAAATGGAAGCCGAAGATAACAGAAGACCGAGCTTCAACACGGCGGAGAGGAGGAACGTGATACTACCATCGATGATAAAGAACAAAGACAAGAGAGCCAAAGTGTACGCGAAGCAGAAACACGAGAAGAAAGTCGAGAAGCAGAAGAAGATCAAAGCTCGTGACGCCGCTGAGAAACAAGCTCTCGAGCTTGGCGAAGAGGTAAAAAAAAAGAAGATCTAAAAAAAGGGTTTTAGCTGTTTTTGAGTTTTTTTTTTTAATTGGAATATAAAACTTCGTCGTTTCGTGTGTTTTGCAGCCTCCACAGAAGATGGTTCCGAAGACGATTGAGAATACGAGAGAAGCTGATGAGACTGTTTGCAGACCTGATGATGAAGAAGTAAAGTTTTTTTTTTTTTGGATCTTTCTTCATGTTTGTATGTTTCCTTCATCTCAATTTAGTGTAAATTTGAAATTTTGTAGTTGTTTGCGGACATCGATGCTGATGAGTTTAATCCTGTCCTGAGACGTGAGGTTACTCCTAAGGTCTTGATCACTACATGTCGTTTCAATTCCACTGTAAGTCTTTTCCTCAATACACAACCTACCACTTGTATCTCATTAGCTTTTGTGATTTTTTTTTGCTTCGAGGAGTGTAATGTTGAGGCTGTTTTGATTGCATTTATGTGTAATATGTACATTGCAGATACAAAACGTATACCATGTCATTACACATTGGTTGTGATTTTTGCAGAGACAGAACTTATACTGTAACCTACCATTGTCTTATAACGCATTGTATAGTTTTTTTTTTTTGTGGATTTTGCTTTGTGTAGCGTTGTCTTGGTGCTGTTTTGATTCGTTTGTGTGTTATATGTGCATTGCAAAGACTAAACTTATACTGTAACCTACCATTGTCTCGTAACACATTGTATAGTTTTGTGTTATTCGTTTGTGTGTTATAAAGCATTGCAGAGGCTGACCTTATACTATAATCTACGACTGTCTCACAAGCTGTTGTATAGTTTTGTTTTGATTTTCTTTTTGCTTTGTGTAATGTTGGGTTGGGGCTATTTTAATTCATTTATGTGTTATATGTGCATTGCAGTGACAGAACTTATGCAAATAACCCACCACTGTCTTCTTGTCTCATAACACATTGTATAGTTTTGTTGTTGTTTTTGCTTCAAGTAATGTTGTGTGGGTGCTGTTTTATTGGTTTATGTGTTATATGTGTATTGAGAAGACAGAACTTATACTATAACCATCAATTGTCTCATTACACATTGTATAATTTTCTTTCTGTGTGATTTTGCTATGTATAATGTTGTACTGGTGCTGTTTTTTTGATTCATTTATGTGTTATTGCAGAGAGGACCTGCGTTTATATCGGAGTTACAGTCTGTGATCCCGAACTCTGATTATCGCAAGAGAGGAACTTATGATTTGAAGAAGGTAAATTGCTTTTACTTTCAGACAGTTCTTGTAGAAAGTTTATCTCTTTGCAACTAGGTAAATAACTTCGTTAGATATATGGTCTGTTCTGCAGATTGTAGAGTACGCAAAGAAGAAGGATTATACATCTCTTATTGTAGTTCATACTAATCGCAGAGAGCCTGGTTAGTTTTTCAGACTCTTCTTAGTTTCATTGTTTTTGGTATCAGTCTTTATATGGCTTGTTTCAAGCTTTTCTTAAATGATGTAGATGCGCTCCTTATCATTGGTTTGCCAAACGGTCCTACTGCTCATTTCAAATTGTCAAATCTTGTTCTAAGGAAGGATATTAAGGTATGTTACCGAAACACATTTTGTCTTTTTTTTTACATCGTTGAATGTGATAAGTGAGTACCTGATTATGGATGTTAAATTTGATCTCAGAATCATGGAAACCCTACAAGCCATGAACCGGAACTGATTTTAAATAACTTCACAACTCGTCTAGGAAACCGTGTTGGGAGGTAAAACTCAATTGTTTGAAAGTGGTGTTGGCTTCATTATTGTCTTTGATTTCTTGTTCTTAATGGTGTTATGTTTCTGTTTTCTCTCAGGTTTTTCCAGTCACTGTTTCCTCAAGAACCTAACTTCCGTGGTAGGAGAGTTGTAACGTTCCATAACCAGCGTGACTTTATACTTTTCAGACATCATCGGTAACATAGTTTCACCCTACTCTTCTAGATTCTCTCCAAGAACATGTATTGAACAGATTGCAATTCTGTTTTTTTTTTTGCTTAGTTACATATTCGACGTAAAGGAAGACAAACAAAGTGGTGCGAAAGGAAAAGATGGTGTTGCTAAAGAGAGAGTCAAGCCTCGTCTTCAGGTTAGAACATCGAATGATTCACTTCTCTTCTTTTGTAGTGTGTTCGGGTCTATAAACTTTTGTGTGTTAATATTAATGTTGGAGTTTTGTGTGCAGGAATGTGGTCCAAAATTCACGCTTAAGCTAGTGACTTTGCAGCATGGAACCTTTGACACAAAAGGCGGAGAGTTTGAATGGGTTCATAAGGTAAAAAAAATCACCGCAAGATTATGTTATTATTATTAGCTTTAGTGCCAAGTAATTAATTTGTATTTTTTATGTTTTGTGTTCCCATTACAGCCTGAAATGGACACGAGCAGGAGGAGGTTCTTCTTGTGATTGAATGCTGCTGTGTCTTCACCCCAAGTTTTGTGTTTATTTTCGTTTGTCGTTTTATAACCCAAACCAAAACTGTAGCTTTTACTTAAATCGTCTTCTAAAACTTCACATTTCTTCTCAATATAAGCCATCAAGATTCAACAATCGTCTTATAATCTTTTGGACTCATCTTTTTAAATAGTCGAAGCTGTGATTATCTAAGCCCATTGGGCTGATAAAACGTTTCTCTCGATAATCTACTTTTGATCGTCGTCATTGATGACGACTGTATAGAGAAAGTAATGACGTTTTTTAGCCTACGTCATTGTTATGACGACTGTATCGAAAAGATTACTTCCCAAAAAGATGCTTCAAATTAAAAATGGAGAAATTGCCAAATATACCACTTTCATGATACCACTTTTCATTTCTACCTTAACCAATTTTACCATTAAAAATTTAGTAGGCAAATTACTTTTATATCCCTAACTAATAAAGCTTAAAACTATTTTTTTCTTCTCCTACATCTCACGATTACTTTTATCTGGCGGTGACGAAAAAAAAGATCCAACAACGCTGAAGATTTTTACGGCGAGATCAACGAGATCCGATGAAACTACAGAGAGATCCGACGACGACGAGGAACTCAAACGAACAAGTCGACATTTCGGTGATGACGACTTCTCTCTTATTCTAACGAGTATTCCAGAAAGTTCAGTTGGAATCAGTTCCATCGATTCACATACGAGACGAAGGTGGTTCAACTACTAGGATGTAATCGACTGATTCTATTGCAGAGATGGAGACAAAAGAGCTGGCCGCAAAGAAAGAGTCAACGGATTCGATTACTGAATTGATTCAAACCAAGAGGTTGACAAGCATTCTGTTCATCGCCATGAGAAGTTAGAAACAGAGGTACCAATCTCTCTTTTGGAACCAAGCCATAAGATAGATGAAATGCAGTCTGTTTTGATTGAGAACAGTGGCTCTACACTTCTAGTCAATGATTCACATTATGATCAAGCTGGTGGTATTTGGAGTGTGCCAAGGTTGAACAACCATACATTTTGGATATGGATGTGGTGGAAAAATTGACTAAAAAGTCAGTAGAAGTTGTTGATGTAGTTGCACACAAGTTGTTTGATGTATTGTTCATGAGCCTTTCGTACGATAAAATAAAGGAAATGTCGGAAGAATTGGAATTTCAAATACAGTGAGATAATGTTTGCAAGAGGAAGGAAAAAGCAGCCACATGTTCAGAAAAAGAAGCTACTCAAATCATGGAAATTCAAATTCAAAGCCTTAGTTATCAATTATATTATCTCCTTATAAAGTATTACTGATTTATAAATTATTTATAAACATTTATAAATTATTTATAAATATTTATAAGTGTTTATGCTACTGATGTTGAAGAGCTTGTGCTCCTGAAATTTTCCAAAACATGGAGGTTTAAGTTAAGAATTAGCTCGTGTAATATGGTGAGCAGACAATTATTTTTAAAAATGATTTATAAGCCTCTATAAAACGTTATAAGACTTCATAAAATAATTACCTTTTGATATTCTACAAATTTTTATAAATGATTTTATAAAGGGAAAATTGGAAATATGGAACAAAAAAACTGATACATTGTCCCTATGCCATAATCTGAAACATAAATTGTCCGCTTGGTATAAATTTTTTAGAAAACCCAATTACATCCCTCATCTAAAATGATTCAAAATGATTTCGATTTTTTTAAATATAATTAATTAAAAAAATAAAACAAAAAGGGAAAATAAAACAAAAGGGGGAAAATTCTCAAATCGTGTTTCAACCCTAATATCGTTTCTCTCCTTTGGCGATACAGAGCAAAAGGCGATTCTCAGATCCTCGGTTTCTCAGAGGTCGCCTTGCCGTCGCCGGTCTTTCTTCTGACCGCTAGCACTCCGCCGGTGGTCTTCTTCTTCTTAATCGAACCTCCGGCTCACTTCGCGTCTCGTTGTCAATTAAGTCGCCGAACACAGAAGCTCGTACCTCGCCAGGAACTGAAGTTGTTGCCTCGCCGCTCTGCAATTCACACACTCAGCTCTAGTTTCAAGCAAAACAATCGAGACTTTCAGGTTTGTATAAGGATTTGGGAATTTTTTGCATGTCTTTGTATCTTAGTGTGATAGGTTTTGTTTCTAGTTTCTGAGAATTATTTAGGTATCTATGTTATGAAATTTTCTTTTTTGCTATCAAAGTTTCTTATACTTTTTCATGTTTGGCATCTGTCATGCTTTACTTTTTTTTGTGGCTACGGATTGCTTGTATCACTCTGTTAACGTTTGTGTTGTTGTTTATTGGTCACTGTCTGTCTTTTTTTAACATCTAAAAAGTTTGTATAACTCTTGTGTTGTTGTTGTGATTGTCTACATCTCCCGCCATAGCCTTTGTTAAAGAAGAAAAACTGCTCTCTAAAACTACTTTGTTTAAAACTAAAACATCTCAAGTTGTAGTTCATTTGAAAAAAAAAAGAATACTTTCTTCTTATAAATAAGACAATTGATGTTATGTTGATTACTTTAGTTTAGTTTATATGAGTGGAACCTTCTTTGGTTTCCTAAGGGTTTATAAGTTATTAATGTATGCTTGCTTTTAGAGATTGCTAGTACATGGTAGCACTAGCACGATGAGTAATCAACGTGAGAGTAATGAAATCATCCAAGTAACATGACCATGTTCATTACATGATTTTCTATGCTAAAAGTTACTTTTTTGTGGTTACGGATTGCTTGTATCACTCTGTTAACGTTTGTGTTGTTGTTTATTGGTCATTGTCTGTCTTTTTTTAACATCTCAAAAGCTTGTATAACTCTGGCCTTTTAAAAGTTTAATTTTTAATTGTTCATTATCTGGCCTTTTAAAAGTTTAATTTTTTTAAAATAGTTTGCGTTTGATAGGTATTCAATTTATGTTGTGTTAATGATTTAGCTGTATATGATATCAAAGTTTAATTCTTTTTGATGTTTTTGAACTCATATTGTATTTGTCTCATTGTTCACAGGTATGACGGTGGATCAGTTGCCTAAATGCCTATTCAAAGAGGGTACCGAAACACAAGTTGAGAAGGTGAACAACACTTGTAGAACTTCTATACTTGAGGAGGTGGAGAAGTACGTTGAGGCAGAGTACAAAGAAATGTTGGCTGATCCGCTGTTTGCTCAGGTTATGGCAATTTATGAGCATAAGCTTCAGTATTCGGGGAGACTGATCCACACCTTTGCTTGTAAGCAGCTTCTTACCGCAAAACGTCATGAGTTGTGGTTCCATTATGCTTGGAGGCCTCTCAGATTTGCGATGCAAGAATTCCATGCGGTTACTGGTCTGAAATACAAAGACGACGAGCCTGACTTTGGTATCTAGTGATGCTCATTATAATTAGCTTCTGTTTACAACTTCTTGTCTGAGATTATTGGATTTGTGCTTACAATTGCTGGGTCATTATTGGCTTCTTGTTTACAATTGATATGTCATTCTATTCAGCTTCTTTTTACAACTTTATGCAAGAGTCTTCGCAGGTAGTTGCAGTTTGAAGTAGAGTACAAAAAGCAATCAAGTAATTATGATAAAACGAGTAAATCAAGTAGAACATGAAAATCCAAAAGCAAGCAAAACGAGTAAATCAAGTAGCCAACAACAATAAGATAGGTGAGTTGGATTCCTTCATATCAACTTCAAAGTCTTCGCTGTTTCCATTGATAGGTGAAGTTGACACACACAACCTTGTAGAAGCTTTTCCTCGTACATATGTTAGGAAATTTTTGACTTGTCTATCATTCGCAATGATCACTGGCGGACAGTCTACTGCACCGATTAACTCTATAGGTAAGTAGCTTAACTCCAGCTCAAACTCGTTTTGGTCTATTCCAAAATCATCAAAAGCCAAAATCCTTAGATATTCAAAGGAACTTGTCAACTCCACAACCAATACTCTACCCCGTTTCTTCTCATCAACAGCAAATTCCCATCTTTTAAGGGGACTGAATTTCCACACCCCACAAGAAGCATAAATATGCATCTTCAACAATAGCTTCAAAATTTTTGGTTGATTTCTAAAAAAAATCTCAATAACGTGTGTGAGGAAGAAGGAGATCACGTTTTTTAATTTTTTTAAAAAAATTAATTTAGGAAACACGAAAATCACTAAAATTTAGGAAGTTTTAGATTCAAAAATATACACTTAACAGATTTTGGAGATATTTAAGGAAAATTAACATTTTCGCGTCGGTAGAGGGAACCATCTACTCCCGTAGAATATAGATAAGAGGGTAGATTGTGCAATACAACTGGGGTAGGGAAATACATTTTCGTAGATTACTTTGTTAAACTTTCGTAGAGTACTTCTATAATGGCAGATTATTTGCTCAAATGAAATCTACCGTAGTTCAGAACTAAGTTAACATGGCAGGCGGTTCATTCTACGATGGTAGATTTATATTTTACAGTGGATTTGCCCGTCTACGGCCGTAGATATGTAAGTGATTAGTAGAACCAGTTACCTTCGAGCCCGTAGACGGTAGATTAGATTGTCTACGAGCCGTAGACCAGAATATAGAATTATGATCTACTTATATTTAATCAACAAAACTATTTTTCATATGATTGTCTCTTGTTCATGTACAATTTGTATATTTTTTCATATTTTTCTGATTTTTAAAATAATTATTATGAATTTTTAAAGTTGATCAGGGACATGAAAGTCAAAAACAAGCAAAAAATGAAATTATGGCAAAGGGACAATGCACTTGTTTTTCTATTCCGTTTTGGCAATTTTTTCTTTTATAAATCCTTATAAATAACTTTAAATATTCTTATAAAACTAAAGAATACATGCATGCTTTGTAAAGAGATGATGATACGTGGCAGATTCTGAGACTCCACCGCTTCATAAATTTTACATACCCTTATAAATTATTTAATAATCTTTTATAATGGTGTATAAACTTTATAAATTATTTTTATAAATTATTATACAAACCATTATAAATTGTTTTATAAGACTTTCTAAATGGTTATAGACTCTTTTAGCTGATTTATAACCCTATACAACTCTTAAAATACCCCTTATAAATTGAATATAAGCTTTCATAAAGTGTTTATAAACCCCTATTAGTAGTATACATACCCCTTATAAATTATTTATAAACTTTCATAATGTTTTTATAAACATTTATAAATGGTTTATAGATTCTATAACTTGTTTTATATGCCTTTATTAATGTTTTATATACTCTTACAAATAATTTTACATACCTTTATAAGGTTTTGTAAAGAGATGATGATACATGGCAGATTCTGAGGCACATGCGGACAGCAAGCAAGGCTCCACCGCTTCAGAAATTTTACATATCCTTATAAATTGTTTTATAATCTATTATAAGGGTGTATACACTTTATAAATTATTTTTATAAATTCTTATAAATTATTTTTTTATCAGAATAGATATTTTCGAACAGCTCAAGAAGAATCTCTAAACAATTTTCATACCTTTTATAATTTATTAATTGTTTATCAACCTTTATAAATGGATTTTACTATTTCATATATCCATATGATTGTTTTATAAAGCTTTATAAACATACATGAATAGTTTTATTCTGAGAACCAGACTGGCATGACTACCCAAAGTGGGAGCCGCAAGACTTAGCACGTGCTGTCCCATCTCTTTCGCCTCAAGGAGTTGATCTTCTCACAGTAAATTAACTGCCTCATGAACTTAGCATATGAATATTGTTGTAACATCGCTCTCTCTGCATAGGCTGAGACTCTTTGTTAAGTCTTATTGAGCTTTCTATGTTTTAACAAATGCAGAAAATGCTCAGGTACAATCCTGCTGAGAGAATTGCAGCAAAAACAACACTCGATCGCCCTTACTTTGACAACCTTGACAAGTCCCAGTTCTGAAGTTTCCCTTCAATCCAAGAATACTACTTTATCTTTGAGTTGAGAAGTTTAATTGCTGTATCTTGTTGTCATCGCTCGGTGAAACATCAACATTTGATTTCTGTTGCTTTCGAGACACATTAGTGTCCCATGATTGAATTGGTCTTTTCTATACTGAGTGTAAACAATGTTAAGATTCTCTTAAAATTGCTTCTTTATTTTGTAATCATACAAAACTTGTTGCTCTGCTTTCTCAAGATGTCATCTTCACCATAAGGGAAGAGAAAGGATTTCTAATAATATTATCAAACCCCAAATATTACGTACAATGATATTAGAATTCAAAAATGATCTATAAACTCTTCTAACTGATTTATAAACTCTTATAAATTGGGTTATGAAGATTATTAAATTCTTCTAATCTTTCGAATAAATCCTAATAAATAGATATAAAGACTCTTATAAATAGATTTATAAACACTTATAAATAGATTTATAAACCTTGTAAATTAATTAATAAACACTTATAAGTTCTTGTAAATAGTTTTATAAACCCTTTTAAATAGTTTTATAAACCTTTATAAATAGTTATATAAATATTTATATTTGTTTTATAAACATTTATAAACCGTTTATAGACTTTATAAAGTTCTTAAAAGTTCGTCTTCATAGATTCTGCCAAACGAAACACTTCATCTTGTGCCTCATCACAGTGGCAATCTGAGGAGTTTCCACCAGGGATCAATACAACTCCCACCGAGCCGTTACAGGCGTTGTTGGAATCAGAGACAGTCTGCTAGCTAAGGTCGCTTACACACTCCTCGCTACAGGTAGTAGTAGTCTCAAGAACAAACTTTGGCGATAAATTCATTGGAGTGGCTTCAAATAGTATCTTCAGCTCTTCAAACGCACTAGTGAAACAAGGAGTTCTTTCTCTTGCATAGATTAACATATACGCATCCTTTGATAGAACACATTCTTCCCTAATTCTCGAGACCTGTGAAAGGAAAATTTGCATTTGTTGATACCCTTTCAGAGAAGTCTACCAAAGAAGTAAAGTGCACAAATCAAAACGAAACCAGTGAACGATAGCTTATATTATTACCTTTACGTCATCAAAATGATGCCATGTCTCAGGAGCTGATTTCACATAAGCTGAGTAATGGCCAAAATGTATACCATTCCCGAGATGCTCCACCATGGCATAGAAATGGGATCTGGATTCACTACCTTGTGAAAGAGAAGAATGAAAGCTCCTCCAACGCCCCAATTTGAAATCGTCTCCAATTTGAGTCTAAGCGAACTCGTCGCCATCGCTCGATCTCATAGCCACCATCGCTCGATCTTGTCGCCGCCGTCGCTCAATCTCGCCGCTGTCGTCGCTCGATCTCGCTGCGTCGTCGCTGATCTAGCCGCCGTCGCCGATCGAGAAGTCGCGTTGCATCGCCGTGATCTGAAGATTTCTCTCGAGAGTGAAAGAGATATGAAATTAGGTTATAATTGTGAGAGGGTTATTTTTGTCTTTTGCCTATTAATGATCTAGGTATTTCTGAAAATGTCCTCCTTCTAAGTGTATATATGAAAAGTGGTACCAAACAAAGTGTAGTTGTGAAATTTTCCCTTAAAAATGATCGCTCAATAATTAACACCTCTCCACTAACAGCAAAAAATGTTATATTTTGTACATTTAGGGTAGACATTCATATAACTACTATTCTATTATCGAGAGACAAAATTAACATTTACTTAACCTTTATTAATATTTTTATTGGAGATCATAATAGATTCAAAGAAATAGTTTAGATACTATTCCTTCTCTTCTTCTTCTTTCTTTTTTTAAGTTATAATTAAGTGCAACAGATATAAGTATCTTTTTTGCTTCTTTTCACCATCAATATTTCTTAAGAAAAATATATACACACAACAGAAAATACAATAAAACACACAAATAAAAACTCTTTAGTCAAACTCTAGAATCAAAAACTCTTTGGAATAAAACAAAATCTGCAACTTAGAGCATCTCTATTGAGTGTTCAATGGAGAGGTTCACACGGTTTTCGAAAAAAAAATATTAAAATATTACATAGATTTGAACCTGTGTTTTGGAGGTTTACTGCAGTGAACCCGGATCGTCACTGTAGCGCGGGTCCCACGACACGTAGCGGCCCGTGATTGATCCGAAAAATTATTATTATTTTTTTCTTAATAAAAAAGTCAAATGAAACAAAAAAAATATTAAAATAATGAAAAAAGGGTTCATAGAGTATCATTGATGGAAATGCTCTTAGGTTCGGTTTGAAGCGTTAAAAAGAACTACTTAGAGCATCTCCAAGAGCAACCTTAAAACCTCAAATATAAGGTTTTATGTACTTCAAGGGCAGCCTCAAAACCTCAAATTATAAGGTTTTGTACAGTGAAACCTTATATTTGAGGGTTCACTGTACAAAACCTTATATTTGAGGTTTCATATTTTTTTGGTCCTTATACTTTTATGTCTTTTAAATAGTCTTGATAACTTTCTTATTTATCATTTTGGTCCATATAATTTTATTTATTTTATATATTTTATATATGTTTTCATAAATTCAACTTTTATATATAACTTTAAGTAAATAAATAAGTTTTTAAATGAAAAACAAAGCAAAAATTGCTATTAAAGTGGAATAGTTTATTACGGAAATAATAATGATGAATAATTATATATTCTTAGAAAAAAAATTGTTTGTAATAATCTTTTTCTGTATGTAGTTTGCTATTACAGTGTAATAGTTTATTAATAAATCATGTTTATAACATTTTATTGTAATTTTTTTGTTGTTATTAAAGTTTTGTTCTTTTATTTGATTTTTATCTAATGTTAAGGACTATAGTGTAAAAATCTAAAACTTTTAAAGTTTATTTTAAGGTTTACCATTGGAGAAGAACACCCTCAAACTTCAAATATAAGGTTCATCAAACCTCAAATATAAAGTTGCTCTTGGAGATGCTCTATGTTCGAAGTTCCCAAAAGTTTTCATTACGAACCATCAGTAATCTACCACGTTCAATGCACAATCAACAAATTTATTTTTGTCGTTGTCGTTAGAGAAAACTTTTGTTTTCTTTATTTGTTTATGTTTTCAATTTCATTTGTCAGTGTTCAATTTTTGAGGATATCATAGAATCAAGTTTTTTAGTAACTAAAAGTCCATTTAACCTCAAATTTTAAGCAAAAAAAAAAGTACATTTAACCTTATTAAAGCTTTCATGCTATTTCCGTAATAGATCAGATACTGAAAAAAAAAAATAGAGTTCCATCAGCTTGAGGTGTGCATAACTCGTAAGTATAAACTTACTAAACAAAATATTCACAAAGAAAAAACAAACAAAAAGAGAAATAAACAAAATTAGAACGAAATGGGAAGCCAACACACACGGTTTAGCCGCGATTTAGAAGTTTCGTGTGGGCTTCATCTATATCTAAGGTGGATAAAAATGATAGTTCACATGCTTCAGAGTCTTTAAGCTCTAGCTAGATTTAACACTTGTCATTTCACTCATTTACCCAGCCATTTACCAAATCATTTCTCCATTTCAGACTATTAAGAAATTCTCTAACAGGGATCAGTAGGGCATGCATTCTTTAAAAATATTACTATATTTGTTGAGGAGGTATGCATTGTCAAGGCACGTCTGTGTTTTTTTCTTTCTAAAAATAAAAATCGCAAATAGTGAATTATTACAAGCTTATTGTATAAGCAATAGGTCGACACGTAACCAATATTATTACAAATAGTGAATTATTACAAGCTTATTAAAACAAAAAATTTCTGAAAGTATTCAAGTATTCATGTTGATATTGCTGTCAATGGTGGCGGCTTGAAACAAAAAGGAAAATCTTTCTGAAAAATCTTTGGAAATAAAAAAAAATTTGCAAATGGTCGAAGCCTTTAAAATAAATAACTTAGGTTCGAAGCTCCCAAAAATCTTCGTAATGAACCATCAGTAATCGGCCACGTTCACTGAACAGTTATAAATATATTTTGTCTTTGTCGTTGGAGAAGACTTTTGTTTTCTTATTTTTTCTTTTTGTCAGTTTCTTTTTCTCGTTTAGGGAAAACATCAAATAACGTTTGGAGTAATTAAAAAATCTACTCTATTAAAACTGAAGTACAAATAGTACTTAACCTGAGTTTTCCACAAATATTACATCTTTATGCCACTGCATTTAAAACATAGAGTTTTACTTAATTATACACTCATTAACAAAGCCCAATCCGATTTTTTTACTACAACTTAATGGGCTACGATTTTATTAATCTATAACTGAACCTAATTATCTTATATATAACCATTTCTAATCTCTAACCATCTCTAACCATAAAAGTAGATTTTAATATAGACATAAAATTTTATATCTTAAGAGTTTGTATAATCTATTGCCAAATTCACATATGAAAGAGAAGTACACATATAAAATATTATTAAAAGAGAAGTACACATATAAAATGTCTCTTAGTTTTCAGTGTTATTTACACTTCCATGCCACTGACATTAAATAATACTTCATATTTTAATGTTGTCTTTTCCACTTTCATTAATATGTTTTTCAAAATTAAATTTGAATTAAATACACAATTAAATAATACTTCCTATTTTAATGTTTTGTCTTTTCCACTTACATTAATGTGTTTTCTAAAATTAAATTTGAATTAAATACACTTCATTAAATTCTCAATTAAATCAATGTCAAATTAAAAAAATACATTTTTATTGGACAAATAATTCATGAAAATTATAATATCAACTCTTCATTGAACAAATCTGAACGGAAAAAGTATTACCAAATTTGAACCGAAACTAGATAATATCCAAACGGATTTACCATTTTGGTATCTAGAGAACCATAAGTAAACCTTATCCGAACGAAATATTTCGGATATTCGAATGTATTTAAATCATATTTATATACTTCAATATGTTAGCTATTTTTCGAGTTAATATCCAAGATATAAGTTATGTTAAGTTGATTTGAAATATAAAAAATAGTCAAAAGTAAACATCTAAAGTAGATAAACAATAATCAAAACACCAAAAATAATATATATATATTCTTCATCCAAATATTCAAGTGAAACTTATTTTAATTTTTTAATTTAGATCCTTTAGCTTACATTACTCAAATTTACATGTTATATTTTTAGATTTAAGGATATTTAAAGATAATTTAAACGGGTTATCAAATCCGCAAAGATCTAAACCAAACCGGAACCAAAGTTTATAAGTACCCGAATAGAGATAGAATCTTTAAACTCGAAAGTCTCAAACCCGAATAAATTTTAACCGAATTCGAATGGATACCCAAATACCTATCCCTAACTTAATCAATATAAAACGATCAAATATTATAAATATACTATTTGATATAAATAAATAAAAATTAAAACTGAAAATTAATATCCGTGCGGTCGCACGGGTCAAGATCTAGTTTAACTTTATTACTGGAGAGCACATTCGATTAGTAATAATAAAGTAATACTTAATACTTCCACTTTAAGGAATGTATTTTCTGTGCTTCACATTTATTAAAATATGTATTAAATTTAAATTAAAATATACAAAAATATTTAATATAATTCGTTATTTTCTATATTAGTATTAAACCAATAAAACTTAACAAATTAGTTTTTGAATTTTATAGTTTACTATCCCCTAGTTTATATTTGAGAAGTGATTTGCCACATGTCTTCTCTACAATCGTTTTCACAAAAAAATTGTGACGTGGCTATTAAGATTGATGACATGTCACATGGTTAAATATGACATCGACAATTACATTTAATGCTAATATATATTTTTCGAAATCTTTTTAGAATATGGCAAACTCTAGATCGTGTGTGAAAATGGAGAAGAATCTCGTGGGATATAGGTTTAGTCCTACGGGAGAGGAAGTGATCAACTATTACCTCAAGAACAAGATTCTTGATAAACCATGGCTCGTCGACCAAGCCATTAGGGAGATCAACATCTATGCTTACAATCCCGAGTTCTTGCCTTGTTAGTTCATCTCTCTCTTTTTATTTCATCATCGATCATCTCTATCTCTCTCTCTTTCTCTCTTTTTATTTCATCATCGATCACTTCTAAATACTTTGTGTGGTTACAGCGTTATCGAAGATCGAATCAAACGATCTTGTATGGTACTTCTTCTGTCGAAGGGAGTGCCAAGCAACTGACAAGAAGAAGGGAACGAAGAGGACAACACCTTCTGGGTTCTGGAAAGCTACCGGCAAGGATCGGATAATCAAGGAGAAGAGAGGACACGGTGTTGAGATCGGGATCAAGAAGACGCTTGTGTACCATCATGGCAAAGGTGCTAATGGAGTTAAGACTCCTTGGGTCATCCACGAGTATCACATCACTTCTTTGCCTCTTAACCAGGTAACTTTCAGTTTGAAATTATGTGTTAAGTTGAATCGGTCTTTGTGTCACTATTTTCTTGATTGAAATTTGGGGTTTGAGTCCCTTCGGGGACATCCGATAAAATTGGAACGATACAGAGAAGACTAGCATGGCCCCTTGCTCAAGGATGACACGCACAAATCGAGAAATAGTCCAAATTTTTAAGTTACAAAAAAAAAATTTGGGGTCTGATTCATATGTAGTTGATTTCCCCTGTGTTAGTTGAATTGGTCGTGTATTGAGATTACATAGAGATATAATCTCTAAAGAGTGTGTGAATATAAACTCTCATATTAAAGTTTCAGTGAGACATATTAAGTTTTAGATATATAAATGATTTTGGCCAATACACTTATTGATCAGTTGGTATTAAGTTGGAAGCCAAAGAAACATAACTTTTTATATTCCATTTATTTCTTGCTTCTGATGTAGTCTTGATAGGAATATGGGGTTTGATTCAAAGCTTGTGGTAGAACTCATGAGTGTGTATACCTTTGCAATTTTGTGACAGAGGAAATATGTTATCTGCCAAGTAAAGTACAAGGGTGAAGACAGTCTGTACGGTAATAACTCCAATGAGTTAAGCCACTCTACCATGGTCTCTGACTTGAATACTGCCAGAGTGATTAACACAACCCCTGTGGTGAGTTCAGTCTCAAACATGTGTTTTGGGTTTTTTTTTCTTTTCTTTTTGTGTGTTTTAGTTTTTCATTAGTATCATTTCTTTACTGGCTCTCTCTTTTACATATTCAGGTTGAGCAACAAAGGGACGAAGATCTCTGTATGTCTGTGGATGATTTGGCCAACCCACTGAACGAGCAGGATGATCCCTCTCTGTTTGATCCAGACATGTTTTTCAACGACAACGACCGCTCTTACCAGCAGCCACTAGCTCCCTACGATGATGATGATAATATTAGTGAACTGCTGAAATATAACGGAGGGAATCATGCTGATGTGCTTGGTGATCTAGACATCATATTGCAAGAGCACCGCAACGATCACAAGCCAAAGAAAGCTTTGACAGGGAACATTGTTGATTGTAGCAGTGGTAGCGATGATGCTGAATCCATATGTGCAACGGTAATCCATATTATAAGCTTAGTGGGCTAAGCAAGATTTTTAATCGCTAAAACTTGACAAAGTTTTACGTAACAACTTTTGTAAATAAGATTACATCATGGAGCTAATCTGTATACGAACACTCAGCCTTTCCATTCTGATATGACCAGAGTTACCAAGGAACATCAAGTCCAGATAGCGTTCATAGTTTGAGTGCACAGTTCCACACTAGTGTAGACGAGACTCCATCTTTGAGGAAAGACTCTTCCACAGATATTCAACCTCATGCAGAAACTTCTATAAATAGAATGACCTGGAAATCTCGGCGCACCGTACCATCAAAACTAGAGGTCTTGAGCTGTTCCTATGTTGATTCTTTTGGTGCTTGTATTTTATTTCAAAAGATAATGATGATGTGGTTTCCTTTCAGGTGAAAGAAGGAAAGTCTAAAGCTATTGATGCATCCATGGACAACAAGAAGGGCTGGTTTATTACAGAAGAAGCAATGCAGAGAAACCATAAGATTCCACCGTATCACTGTCTCATGAACATGATCGTAGGCTTCATCCTCTTGGTTGCTTTCATGGCAACATTATGTCGGTTTTACTAAGCGGAAAAACTTGAATCTGCTGATGAAGTTTGATTGCTGAGGAGAAGCAAAGCAGATCGATGGCAAGCATTTGTTTTTAATTGTCGTTTTCTGATTCTGTTTTTTTCTTTGTAATAATAATAATATATCTGTGTGTGTATGTATGAACTATAGATGAAACTCGGTTGTTCTGCTGAATCTGAATATCTTACAGGTATTTCTTGTGCCTGAAGGTAAAAGTGAAATTTCGTAGGGTTTGTAATCTCAGAATGGTAATCTAAACAGTAATGTTGTGTCGGGGCTGTTTTTTACCAAACAAATCAGTAGGTTACTTGCATTGCAGAACTTTACATTTCTTCTCAATATAAACCATATGGTCCATATCTTATAATGATTTTTACTCATCGTGTTGAGTAGTCGAAGCTGTGAGTGCCTATGCCTAAGCCCATTGGACTTTTGATAAATCATCTTCACGAAGATTTACTCTTGTCGTGGGCGTCATTGGTGACAACTGTATCGAGAAAGTATTGACGTTTTTTTTTGGCCTACGTCATTGTTACTACGACTGTATCGGAAAAGAATATTTCTCAAAAAGATTCTGGCAAAATAAAAAGGGAAATCGCATTTTAAACCTTAACACTGACATTTACATATATTTGATACTTTGATTTTTTTCTCTAATATTTCTAAGAGCAATCTTATTGGTGAATATGTAACTCAGTTTCTAAACAAAAATTATAATTATTATTTAATAATATTTTACTTATTTAATTAAATTAAAAAATATTTAACGCTATAAACCATTTAGTAAATGATACGTGTAATCTTCCTATATATTAAAAGAGAAGTACAAACGCCACGTGTCACTCACACAGTTCTTCTCACGAAAATTCTCGCGTTTCTATTGGTCGAATTTTTCTAATTATTCTTTTTGATTTTTTTTTCATCGACCTTTTAATTGGAAAGTGACATTAATTGTCAAACGCACTAATTATTTCTTGCGCAAGAATCATAATCAATGTCGACCATTAATCATAACTTGCAGAAGAATTTTAATAAATGTCGACTAATCATTAAATGTCTTAATGGGAAATACGTTTTATATTTTATTAGGAAACTAATTATTATCAACATACCTTATTTTGTTATAAATATTGTAGTGATGTCCATATGGAAAGTCCTAGATATACTTGTTCCCCACTCCAAGTTAAGCTTTGTCTCCAAGCTATTGTATCATATATAAAGAGATCATTATTCATGGAATAAAACACATCAATTCCTCTCTTCTATTCTCTAATTCTCTTCTTACTTACAATACGTTATCAGCACGAAGTTCTAGCGATTTTGAACTAATAGGTATAGATCTTATTTTGTTATATTCTAGTCTATATCCAATCCTTCTTTAAATCGTGTTTATTATCAATTCATGGTTTATAAAAATGGACTTATACATAATATGAGCTCAGGAGCTTTAGTCGATAATATTGATTTGCCCTTATTCCGAGGATGAAAAATCATTCGATCAATGTGTGATCTTGTCGACGAGCTAATGCTCTGTATACTGATAATTATTCATACAACTGCACATCGTTATTGTTTATAACGCATGACGTTCTGGTACAATTTAGTATTGATCTTAACAATAAAGCATAGTGTTATTACTGTCGCATGCTATTAGTATCATGATAAAATTGTTTAATCTGAGCACGAAATTTACAGTTTTTTCTATCACATGTAAGTAGTAACTAAATTTTGTTTATAGGCTTTGATATTTAATGATCATCTGGTCACCAACTTATTAGTCAAATTTGTTATTCAATATTATCTTTGAAATCTTTCATGGCTGAATATAAACATGTCTTCTCTGAAAAATCATTAAGTTTGATTCATTTAGTCAAAAAAAAAAAAAGTTTGCCGCTATGACATGTATGCGCATAATCTCAAGTTCTAGGTTTAGTGCATTACAAATTGAACATTTTATGAATGGTTGACAACTTGACATTTTTGGGTATACATATATCTTACGTAATATTATTTACTTAGTCTTATAAAGCATTAGTCGATTTACCAAAATATTTTGGTACTGAAATCGTTTGATTTATATATGATTGGTTTAAGTTGGTTTGGTCAAAATTGACTTATTAAGTATATAGCAAAATATCTTCTTCTACTATGTATTAACATGTTTTACGGTTCATTGATATTGATGGAGTATACATTATGATGATTTAAGTTTCTATTTCCTTGAAACATATGTACTCAGAAATTTATTGTAACCCAACAGTTTTTGGTATTGATATTCTAATGTTGAATACTTATGTTTACTAACATAATGGCCATGTTTTCATGAGCAATATTTTAAATAGTTCAGGTTTCTATGTGCTCTTTCTAAAAGATAATTTTTTGAGATTGTAACAAGCTGGAAAATATTAAGTGTTTCAACAGCATCGCTATCTCCGATCTCCACTTATCGAGATAAGTATTTTTATTTTTCATGCTTCATATACGATTTACAAGGTAAATAAAAATTTTTTATTAGGTAAAATAATTTACATGAAAGTTGATATATGTGATATCAATTTTGTTTAGTAAATTGACTTGTTGGATAAGAACCTTGTTAAATAGCATGGAATATATATGATAATTATTATATGAGTATTATTTATTTCTTGATATAATAAGATGTTTATGATATAGTAAACCTGAAGTTTACAAAATTTTATATTTCATTATTATTATATAGATGAGAGTTTTAAGGTGAAGGTTTGACCTTTCAAGATCTATAAGTTTTGGAGAAAGATCCAAAGAAATATATGATCACCAGAAGTGATTACTTAAAACTCATTGTGTGATTTGCATCTAAAGATTAAAAGACCTGAAGTCTATAAATAAAACTCCACTAAGTTGGATGTTAAGTGTAAGAATAAAATTTCTCAAGAAATTTTTAATGATGCAAAGATGAGAATACATTTTTTCTCACAAATATATGTTGTCCAGCAGACACATGATTGAGAAAAGAGATTAAAAAAAAAGTTTATACTTGTATCTTGTCTCCTTGAGACTCAGAAAACAATGAGCTATTGATGTAAGGTCAAGATCAAATAGTTTCTTTTTAGAACTCATATTCTCACCTGAAGTTGAGAAAATAAAAATGGTAATAAAAGAAATATGATTCAATCATCATAAAGATAAAAGAAAATTATTGTGAGTACAATACAAGGTATAAAGCTTCTAGAAAGTTCAAGAAGAGGATATATATGAATGCTCCCGAAGAGTACATAATATTATTGCACATAAGAATGCAATTTAAAATTCTTAATGTATTATATTCTTATAAGTCTCAAAAGTAAGAAGGAACTAAGAAAGAATACATGGCCCATGTAAGGCATCTTGTTGATTCTCATATGAGATTCAATCGAGATTGATAAACTTGTAGTGTTATCATCTCGAGGGGAAGAGTTAAAGAATCTCACATTTCATATTAAGTGAAACATCCAGAAGATTATGTTTCCACTCGAAGTAAGATTGATGAATCTTTCTTAAGGTAAATCTATGGAAATTTGAGACAAGTTATTTTGAGATACTAAGTAAAGGAAATGCTAAATTTACTTACATAAATATTTCTCAAGGCAGTAAAAGCATTGTAGAGAAAGTATCTACATCCTCTTATAGATTGTACTACACAGAAATTAATGTAATGGAGATAAATATATCGTAAACCAGAAGTTTACAAAATACTTGGCATGAACCAGTTAGACCATTTTGGTTCAATAATGATGCGAAAAGATACATAAAGATTTACGTGAATATTTATTGAAGAACCAGAAGATTCTTGTGAATGATTTCACAAATGTTTCTTGCTCATAAGATAAAATGAAAATACGGTTTTCACCAGCCAAATGAAGTTATTGGCATGAATAAAGGAGATGTTGGTGGACTGATCATCCACTATGCATCTTTATTGGTGAATTCACGTCTAAGTCTTTGACGACTATAAAAAAAAAAAAAAATTCACTGGGATAAGTGTTAAATATTTTGAGCAACATTAATTTGCATCAAGCCAAAAAGTAATCATTAATTCTCCCCATCATTGGTATTGGGTCAGAAACCAACCATTTTCATCTAAGAATGTTGGATGGCGATATACATTCCAGATGCTCCACCACAGAGCTTAAAATAAGATGAGTTTTCAAATGAGGTTGGTAATATATGTTGGATATGAATCTCCATTGATACTTAAGCATCTATAGTCATCCCCGAAGGATATAAATAAGGCTCGATATGAATGCTAAATACTGAATTAGTATTTCCAACATAAGGAGGAGAAAATAAAAAGCTGGAAAAGAAAACAAGTTGAATGGAATTATCATTGATCCTCAGACTAAAGAAAAAGTGAATCATAAATCTAAAAGATAATTCTATAGCTTAGTAAATCAGTTGCCAGAAGCAACTAATGACCCTAATATAGTGTGACCAAGTCACATATACCAGCTATAAATGCTCTAAATAAGAATTGATGTTCCAGAAGAACAATATCAAACTGCCAGTTACGCCTGAAGCGTAGTAGACATATTGGTTCCAAAGATAAAAATCCTCGTAAACGAAAAGGAGCATACATTAATAATGGTCAAGAGGAATAAGAGTTTTTGAATGATCTCCAGAAGAGACATTAAACATGACTGAAAGAAATTCAGGTACCTGAGACAACAAAGAGATCTCAATAAATTATGTCATGTATGAAATAAAATGGAACCGATAAGAAAATCGACGTCGATAATATTTATGCATGCAAAGTAGCAGTTGATATGATGAATGAGAAAGAGGATCATGAAATAAAGTCTATTGAAAAGTGTAGACACAAAAATGATTGGTCAAATCATAAAGAAGTAATAGACAAAAGATACAAACTCTTGTTAAAGAGAGATGTATTTGGACCAGTAGTCCATACACTAGAAGGTGTAAAATAAATGGGATAGAAATGTGGTTGCACCAAAGTAAGATCAATATGAAATTGATTGTGAAGAGACATAGTGACATATGGTATATGCAACTACTTTCAAGTTTCTTACTAATCTGGCAATAAAAGAAGAACTTGAACTATACAACCCATTGGAAACTAATAATCCCTAAGAGATATAATCCTTGAAGGATTGATGATATCAAAATCATGTTCCCAGGAACTCTAGCTATTCGATCGAAATATGTTTTACGGGATATGTGAAATATTAGAAGTTAATCAGTACATCCATTTGTATTTATCAAGAGATTATGAATCAATAGAATCATTGATTTGAATAAAATCCAAACTCTTGAAGAGTTATAACAAATTGTTTGTTTGGAAGAAAGATCTTGAAAAGATTACATTGTTATGTGTTCCAAACTAGACATCTAGAATAAGAGATGTTATCTTAAAAGATCCTTAAATATTTTAAGATGATCATATATATGACTGGTCATGAAGTACCATACTTAAAACAAGCTATATTTTACATAGACTGCAATGACTTGCAGCAGAGACCATAGCCGTGGACATGTGTATGACTGAGATCAGCACGCCCTAAGTGACATATAAGATGATCACAGAGAAAGACAAAGAGAACCATTAAGGCTAATGCCAAAGACCATACAATCAAAGGTCATATCCGGTTCCATTCCAGTCCAATCATCCATGAGAGATGAATAATATGCCAACCCAAAACATGATATGGTTTTGAGGTATCAAATATCATTATGCATAGTTTAAAGATATAGCAAATGGTAAAAATGGTCATGAGACGCCATCAAAGAAAAGTTGGATTGCGATGTTTAAGTAATAAGATTACATTGTGGGGCTGCAATGTAAGCACGAGCCCTTATAATTATATCAGTGGATAAAAGGGAACCATAATGGTCCAAGAAAGTGATCAGAAGAATGTCTGGTCGAATCCAAATAGATATGGCATTGCTAAAGGCTTTACATAAGTACCATTAAGGCTTATGCACATCCGACCAAAAGTACACTGTATTGATATGATTGGCGCCTTGATATGACATGCCATACTAAGTCGGATAGTCTTATGGATATGTTTAGACCATAAGGTATTGGAACTAAAGCCATACACGTCCCTTGCCATAAGTTATTTAAGCAAGTTATTATTCTCTTTCATAACTGAAAGATGTAATTTCATATGACAAGAAAGAAAGTCATAATTATAATTTTTATAGTTATGAATGAATAACTCGTATGTACGAGGCGAATGTACAGAAGACTGTATGTAAGATGTTTGGATTGAAGTCTAAATAGACCAAGAAATTATTAACTATATCAAATGAGAATTTTGGACCAGAAGTCCATAGATCTTGAATACTCTAATAGAAAGAGTTTATTATGATATTCTAATTTCAAAGGAAATTTATTTGATTGAAATGCATATCCTGAAGATATTGCTTTCAGGGGAAGAAATATTGAAATGTGTATGGTTGTACTCTTTTTTCTTATCATGGTTTTTATCCTATTTGGTTTTCCCATGAAAAGGTTTTAACGAGGCAACAAAGAACACACAAATGATACACACCAGAAAGGAGTATTTGAAACTCTAATGCTGATTTAAAGTCTTTGAAAGCAAGAGAATCGAAGAAAATGATCAAGTCATAGGAGGACTCAAGCACTGCAGAAGAACGGTGATATTCGTGTCCTACAAGTTGGCTGATTTATTCATCAAGGCGGTACTCTCAGCTACTTTCGAGAAGTTAGTTCACCTGATCAGATTACATCATCTCAAAGATCTCGACGAATGTACACATGAGGGGAAGTCATTACGCGCTGCACTCTTTTTCCCTTAACCATGGTTTTTCCCATTGGATTTTCCTGGTGAGGTTTTTAACGAGGCAGCATCTACGGCGTTTTGAAAGCACTTCGACATATTGGACATCAAGGGGAAGTGTTATAAATATTGTAGTGATGTCCATATGGAAAGTCCTAGATATACTTGTTCCCCACTCCAAGTTAAGCTTTGTCTCCAAGCTATTGTATCATATATAAAGAGATCATTATTCATGGAATAAAACACATCAATTCCTCTCTTCTATTCTCTAATTCTCTTCTTACTTACAATACGTTATCAGCACGAAGTTCTAGCGATTTTGAACTAATAGGTATAGATCTTATTTTGTTATATTCTAGTCTATATCTAATCCTTCTTTAAATCGTGTTTATTATCAATTCATGGTTTATAAAAATGGACTTATACATAATATGAGCTCAGGAGCTTTAGTCGATAATATTGATTTGCCCTTATTCCGAGGATGAAAAATCATTCGATCAATGTGTGATCTTGTCGACGAGCTAATGCTCTGTATACTGATAATTATTCATACAACTGCACATCGTTATTGTTTATAACGCATGACGTTCTGGTACAATTTAGTATTGATCTTAACAATAAAGCATAGTGTTATTACTGTCGCATGCTATTAGTATCATGATAAAATTGTTTAATCTGAGCACGAAATTTACAGATTTTTCTATCACATGTAAGTAGTAACTAAATTTTGTTTATAGGCTTTGATATTTAATGATCATCTGGTCACCAACTTATTAGTCAAATTTGTTATTCAATATTATCTTTGAAATCTTTCATGGCTGAATATAAACATGTCTTCTCTGAAAAATCATTAAGTTTGATTCATTTAGTCAAAAAAAAAAAAGTTTGCCGCTATGACATGTATGCGCATAATCTCAAGTTCTAGGTTTAGTGCATTACAAATTGAACATTTTATGAATGGTTGACAACTTGACATTTTTGGGTATACATATATCTTACGTAATATTATTTACTTAGTCTTATAAAGCATTAGTCGATTTACCAAAATATTTTGGTACTGAAATCGTTTGATTTATATATGATTGGTTTAAGTTGGTTTGGTCAAAATTGACTTATTAAGTATATAGCAAAATATCTTCTTCTACTATGTATTAACATGTTTTACGGTTCATTGATATTGATGGAGTATACATTATGATGATTTAAGTTTCTATTTCCTTGAAACATATGTACTCAGAAATTTATTGTAACCCAACAGTTTTTGGTATTGATATTCTAATGTTGAATACTTATGTTTACTAACATAATGGCCATGTTTTCATGAGCAATATTTTAAATAGTTCAGGTTTCTATGTGCTCTTTCTAAAAGATAATTTTTTGAGATTGTAACAAGCTGGAAAATATTAAGTGTTTCAACAGCATCGCTATCTCCGATCTCCACTTATCGAGATAAGTATTTTTATTTTTCATGCTTCATATACGATTTACAAGGTAAATAAAAATTTTTTATTAGGTAAAATAATTTACATGAAAGTTGATATATGTGATATCAATTTTGTTTAGTAAATTGACTTGTTGGATAAGAACCTTGTTAAATAGCATGGAATATATATGATAATTATTATATGAGTATTATTTATTTCTTGATATAATAAGATGTTTATGATATAGTAAACCTGAAGTTTACAAAATTTTATATTTCATTATTATTATATAGATGAGAGTTTTAAGGTGAAGGTTTGACCTTTCAAGATCTATAAGTTTTGGAGAAAGATCCAAAGAAATATATGATCACCAGAAGTGATTACTTAAAACTCATTGTGTGATTTGCATCTAAAGATTAAAAGACCTGAAGTCTATAAATAAAACTCCACTAAGTTGGATGTTAAGTGTAAGAATAAAATTTCTCAAGAAATTTTTAATGATGCAAAGATGAGAATACATTTTTTCTCACAAATATATGTTGTCCAGCAGACACATGATTGAGAAAAGAGATTAAAAAAAAAAGTTTATACTTGTATCTTGTCTCCTTGAGACTCAGAAAACAATGAGCTATTGATGTAAGGTCAAGATCAAATAGTTTCTTTTTAGAACTCATATTCTCACCTGAAGTTGAGAAAATAAAAATGGTAATAAAAGAAATATGATTCAATCATCATAAAGATAAAAGAAAATTATTGTGAGTACAATACAAGGTATAAAGCTTCTAGAAAGTTCAAGAAGAGGATATATATGAATGCTCCCGAAGAGTACATAATATTATTGCACATAAGAATGCAATTTAAAATTCTTAATGTATTATATTCTAATAAGTCTCAAAAGTAAGAAGGAACTAAGAAAGAATACATGGCCCATGTAAGGCATCTTGTTGATTCTCATATGAGATTCAATCGAGATTGATAAACTTGTAGTGTTATCATCTCGAGGGGAAGAGTTAAAGAATCTCACATTTCATATTAAGTGAAACATCCAGAAGATTATGTTTCCACTCGAAGTAAGATTGATGAATCTTTCTTAAGGTAAATCTATGGAATAAACACTCCGTGTGGTCCATGACCATACTATAAAACCCGAACATGATAAGCCTGGCCGAAGGCCATAAGGCATCATAGCTTGGTCGTATAAGGCATAACCTATAAGATTGAGACTTTAAAAGTTTATAAGCTTGGGTACACCACAAGAATACATGTATGAAAGATAAGATACATCAGGCCATATAAAGTGAGCATAGATATTCCCGTCTAAAGATGATAAAGGGTCATAGTCCAGATATAGACCATCCTAAGACTTTATGGATAAACCACCACATACCTATGTGCCATCTAGGATGGAATATCTCATATAAGGATGAGATGAAAATCGGGAATATATGTTGGATAAGAGAACATGATCTTTCTCCCACGAATTCAATGAGACCATGAGCCAAACAAAGGTGATCATATTGTGGCCAAGGTACACGGATTACATACAAGATGAATCCGACTATCCAACATCATGGAGAAAGCTATAAGCTGGTAGATAGAAAGTAAAAGTGGAATGGTTTTAACCATCCAAGTCTTGGCAAAGATCCTCGGACCAGATATATATGTACTGGACGTCCATAAACAAAGAAAGAATGATAGCCAGACAGACCCGAAAGAATGACTAAGTCATACCAGCTTAGCACCACTATATAAATGTCCTAGTAGAGACATAATCAAGTTGCTGTAGAAGTCTATACAAGATAGACCAGTATGTTCCATATATAAGGAACCACGGATAGAAAAAGTTAAGGTGCTCATAATGATAGATCCGGGTTCATGAAAGAGAAACCATACTAGACAATGAGATAAGACCGGCCGGTCCTAAGGTACATGTATCATACAATGTAGCCTTGCAAACTACAAAGTATTCAATGATCATGATAATAATAAAATCTCAATCGATTGTATCATGTCTAGAACGCGATAGAACGCGATGGAACATTATATAAGGTGTCGACACATACACACACTCATAAGTGATAAAGAGAAAGCACTTGAGCATAAGAGATATGCGAGGATCACTAACCCACGTAAGAGTACTCGTAGAGAATAGAATGGGACGTGGAGTTAAACCCAAAGAATGTATGAGATGGGCGTATTGGCCAAATACATAAGATAGACGCCATCTAACCAGTGAACAGATGAGTCTTGTGAGGAAAAGAAAATCGTGAGCAGTAGAACATGAAAATACAGACAAGTGGTCGTACATGTTGCTACATGAAGCATTCAATAGAATGGCTAAATCACACAAGGATACTCACAGGGACTAAGGAACAAGGAAATAAATTCCTATGTGGTGAATGCTACTACCTAATATCGAAATTAATAAAGATCTGGACATCTAAGAAAGATTTAGTAGACATTGGATATATCACTGGATATAAAGGTAACATAAGATACCTTGAGAAATGAGAAAGAAGTTCTCATAGAACAACATCGTTCATGCGTTGTTCATGGACTGAAATGCAGCTACATGCGTGTATGTACACACGATATGATAAGACTAAGTGATGCTTAGTAGAAAGTTCTATAAGAACGTTTCAGATCAGTCCATATAGTAGTCAATATATTCCTTGTATTTATACTTAAAGAAATGATGATTAAGATGATTGATTCTTGGAAAGGCTATGAAGAGACTACGATGATCTATAGTAGAGATCATTAGCCGTATATGAATGTTGAGATCTATGATTCAACGTACCAAGAATAGATTGATCAAATGGTCTGAGAATCCATCAGATTCACGACCAAAGGGAACCATACCGACTAGGATCATGTCCGACCTAGTTCGACCTTAATCATCATTGTTCCCGACCAATCCATCCCGTCCAGCTTGTTCCGACCAGTTCCTCTAGGTCTTAAATCCGACCTAAACCATCCAAGTGAGAGGAACGTACTATTGACCAAAAGTGGTTTAGTTTTGATTAAACTTCAAACTATAACACAATAGCCACTTCATGAACAGACCGTGGACATATACTAAAAGTTCATAAAGAGTTTTGGTCAAAAGATATGAATAAGATATATAGTGGACAAGAGCATAATCCAGATGGATTATGGATGATGTCATGATCCAGACAGATCATGGACATACAAAGACATTCATGGTCGAATTTATCTAAGAGAGATAAACCATATGATCCGAATGGACCATGAATATCATGAAAGCATTTTGCTGATGCAGGTTACCAGTCCAACCCACACAGTGCCAAGTCCCAAACCGGTTATGTTTTCACATATGGAGGCACGACCATTTCATGGAGATCAGTCAAGCAGACTATATCAGCCACATCATCCAATCACTAGGAGATATTGGCGATCCATGAAGCAAGCAGAGAGTGTGTCTGGTTGAGACTCATGACACACCATATTCGGACAGCATGTGGGATCACAAATGGTAAAGACGAGCCGACCGTTCTTTACGAAGACAATGCGGCATGCATAGCTCAGCTCAAAGATGGTTACATCAAGGGTGACAAGACTAAGCATGTTCTCCCCAAGTTCTTCTTCACCCACGATCTTCAGAAAGAAGGAGAGGTCAAGGTACTCCAAGTCAGATCCAGCGAGAACTCAGCCGACCTCTTCACTAAGGCATTACCAACATGCACGCTCAGGAAGCTTATGTAGCAGATTGGTATGCGATCACTGAGAAGCCTTCAGTGATGTTCACTTCAGGGGAAGTAATGCAGCTGTACTCTTTTTCCTATCCATGGCTTCCCGTTTTTACCACATTGGGTTTTTGGGTTTACCATGGAAAGGTTTTAACGAGGCAGTATTCCAAACGCATTACAAACTCTAGACGGCTATGGCATTACAATCTCGGTTTTTAACGAGATATCATCTTACACGCATAATGGACATCAAGGGGAAGTGTTATGAATATTGTGTGATGTCTATTATGGAATGTTCTAGATTTACTTGTACTTGGTCTCCAAGCTAAACTCTCTCATTGTATCACTATATAAGGAGTTCATTATTCATGGAATAAGACACACCAAATCCTCTCTTCTCTTCTCTTCTATTCTTTACTTAAAACACGTTATCAGCACGAAGCTCTAGCAAGCCAATAGGTATAGATTTTTCTTTTACAGTTTCAGTTTATTTCTATTCCTTCTTCAAATCATGTTTATTATCAATTCATGGTTTGTAAGAATGGATTCATATACAGTATGAGCTTAGGAGCTTTAGTCGACAATTTTAATCTATCCTTGTTTCAAGGAAAGAAAATCGTTTGATTTAAAGAGATCTTGTCGATGTTTATAAGCTAATGCTTAATATGATTATATTTTTCACTCGCATGTATTTTCTTTACACCTTTACGCAATTGTTCTTGTTTCAATAATTATTTTCTTCACCCTCGATGTCACACCTTTAATTCACATGCATACGGCTTCATATTGGTAGTATTAGTATTAATATTAAAACGGCTGCATCAGTTCTTGCGTATAAAAGTCAAGCATATAAATTAATATTTTCATTGTTTCATCTTTACAGCTGTGACTTAGATTAAATCATGTTTAGATTAAACCATGTTTAAATCATGCTTTATCTTATTTCATCTTCTTGGCCGCATACCATACTTTGCACATTGATTAAATCATGTTTATATCCTACACGTGAGTTTATTTTGCACATTAACACATATAGAAGTATATATTTATATATATATTTTTTTTTTCTTTTGTTTCTATTTAAGAAATTTAATTATTATTTTATTGTTTCAGTGAACATGTCAAAGTTTACTAGTCTTGAATTTGAAGTTCTTGATATCACTGGAAACAATTACTTGGCTTGGGCATTAGATGCCGAATTTTCCCTTAGTGCAAAGGGACTTGAAGCTACAATCCTAGAAGGAAATAAAGCTGAAAGCCAAGATAAAGCAAAAGCTATGATACTCCTTCGTCATCACCTCCATGTAGATCTCAAGAATGAGTACTTGACGGTGAAAGATCCGCAAATCCTTTGGAACAACTTAAAGGAAAGGTATGACCACCAGAAAACTGTGATTTTACCTAAAGCTCGGTATGAATGGACACATCTGAGATTACAAGACTTTAAGTCTGTAAGTGAGTACAACTCAGCCTTGTTCAAAATTACCTCCAAGTTGGAGTTATGTGGAGAGAAAATCACGGAAGCTGATAAGTTAGAGAAGACTTTCTCTACTTTTCATGCAAATAATTTTGTCCTGCAGACACAATACCGTGAAAAGGGATTCCAGAAGTATTCCCAACTTATATCTTGTCTCCTTGTGGCTGAGCAAAACAATGAGCTTTTGATGAAAAATCATGGACTACGTCCAACTGGTTCTGCTCCATTCCCTGAAGTGAATGTGACTGAACAGAACAACACGGGCCGCAGAAATGGCTACACTCGTGGTCGCGGTCGTGGTCGTGGACATGGTCGTGGAGATACACGTGGACGTGGATATGGTCAAATTCGAGTCCGAGGAGTTTCTTTTAAGAACTCTAACTCTCACCAGAAGTGGGAAAACAAGGATGGTAACAAACAAGCAACTGAATGCTACCGATGTGGAAGTAAAGACCATTGGGCTCGTACGTGCCGTACACCAAAGCATCTTGTTGACCTGTATCAAAAATCAGTGAAACAAAAGGGAAAGAATGTGGAAACAAATATGGTGTACGAAGGTGGAGAGGGAGACTTTGATATGGTTGATGCCACCCACCTTGACATTTCCGATTTTCTCATTGACGAAGAGAAAAAGTGATCGAGCAATAACTATTAAAGAGATGCTTTGTTTTTATTTATTTATGAGCTTTTAATTATTTGTCTTTTGATTTTATTTATTATGGTGTTGTTTCTTTGCATTAATGAATTTAATATATTTTATTATTTTATGAGATTATAATTTATTTTATTTATTTACTTGAATAGAAATGGATGGTGGAGATTTATGCTTGGCCGACAGTGCAACTAGTCACACAATTCTGAAAAATAAGAAATATTTCTCTCATTTGATAAATAGAGAAGCAAGTGTGAGCACTATAACAGGAAGTGCAAAAATAATTGAAGGCTCTGGAAAAGCAAATATAATACTTCCTATGGGAGCACAACTTGAAATAGTTGATGCATTGTATTCCCCTAAGTCTCAAAGAAACTTATTGAGTTTCAAAGATATTCGCCGAAATGGATATCATATTGAGACAATGAATGAAGAAAATATTGAATTTCTTCATATTACAAGTGTTATCCATGGCTCTAAGAAAGTAGTAGAAAGACTACCAGCATTCTCCACTGGATTGTATTACACTAAGATTAGTACAATTGAGGCTAATGCCATTGTAAACCAGAAGTTTACTGAAAACATTACTGTTTGGCATGACCGGTTAGGCCATCCCGGTTCAACAATGATGCGAAAAATAATCACAAATTCATGTGGGCATCCACTGAAGAACCAGAAGATTCTTCCCAATGATTTTTCATGTGCTGCTTGTTCTCAAGGAAAATTGATCATAAGGCCTTCACCAGCCAAGATAATTCATGAATCAATAAACTTTCTGGAACGTATTCAAGGAGACATTTGTGGGCCGATTCACCCACCATGTGGAACCTTCAGGTATTTTATGGTTCTTATTGACGCATCAACAAGATGGTCACATGTTTCTTTGCTATCAACTCGCAACCTGGCGTTTGCGAGACTGCTTGCTCAGTTGATCAAATTACGAGCACACTTTCCAGATTTTCCCTTAAAGGCAATTCGCCTAGACAATGCTGGTGAATTCATGTCTCAGGCTTTTAATGATTATTGTATGTCTATTGGAATAAGTGTTGAACATCCTGTAGCACATGTTCACACACAAAATGGTTTAGCTGAATCGTTAATTAAACGTCTTCAGTTGATTGCTAGACCATTGCTTATGAAATCAAAACTCCCAGTCTCTGCATGGGGACATGCTATATTACATGCAGCAGCATTGATTCGCATAAGGCCAACGAGTAATCATCAGTTCTCCCCATCACAATTGATTATGGGTCAAGAGCCAAATATTTCCCATCTTAAGATATTTGGATGTGCAGTATATGTTCCAATTGCTCCACCACAGCGAACTAAAATGGGACCTCAAAGGAGGTTAGGAATATATGTTGGAACTAAAATGGGACCTCCAATGGGAAATACGTTTTATATTTTATTAGGAAACTAATTATTATCAACATACCTTATTTATATTTTTATTAGGAAACTAATTATTATCAACATACCTTATTTATATTTACTACTTGCGCAAGTTTCGCATCGTATAAAATGCATATTCGTGATTAATTTTACAAATCTATTATGTTTATTTGTTAAAATATTATATTATTTTAGCTTATCATGCAAGCTAAATCATTGAGAAACGTCCAACAATTTACTATATATAAGATATTCACAGTAGAAGAAACGAAGCAACTGACTTTTTATTCTGAACTTTTTAATGTTGATATTGTTTTTGTTATTTTACATCATTAAACTTTTATATATACATATTTTATCATAGCTGACTTTTTTTTTGGTTTATATGCAGATGTCCTATTATAACGATTTCACCACGATGCAGGTTAATTTTTTTATCTCTCTATATGATTTGATTAATCGTAGATTTATTTGAAGCAAGATCATGACCGTAATGAAGACATGGTCAGAAGTGCTCTTCGTGCTATCTTTTCGTTGGATCAGATCAGGTTCTTTTTCCATTTTATGGTTTTTCCTCTCTTTTGCGTTAACATTCAAACTAATCTGTTCTTTTTTTTTTCTCATTTAATTAAATGAACAGTGGAGTGGATTACAGCCACAAGTTCAAGAGCTTAATGGCTGAGATGAAGAGGTCTGAATCATTATGGGGGAAGTATCAGACATGATGAACCATAAAAGCTATCGATAATGTTATAGCCTTGTTTTTTTCAATTTTAAAATCAGCAACAAGTCTGTTCTTTTTTCTTTTTCCCTTTTAAATTTTCTTTTTGTGGCGAGGGATTTTATAGCCTTATTTTATTTGGCTTTTCAATGGTTGCTGTTGTGCTTTCATACTTATGATCGAATTTTAAAAACGAGTAGAAACGTTAACTTGGTGGTCTCTCGGAAAGTGAAAGCCTGAGAAGCTTGGACTGTATGAACTATGAATTGCTAATTTCATTAATCATAACTTGCGCAAAAATATTAATAAATGTCGATCATTTACATTAATTGCTAATCTCATTAATCATAACTTGCGCAAGAATTTTAATAAATGTCGACCATTTATATTAATTCCTAATCTCATAAATCAAAACTTGCGCAAAAATATTATTAAATGTCGACCATTTATTAATGTCTTAATGGCATAATACGATTTATATCTAATTAGGAAACTTATTATTATGAACATACCTTACTTATACCTTACAAATTTAATATATTTCCTTTAACCAATTACTCTCATTAATCATAATTTGCTAATCGGAATATTACATTAATTGCTCTCATTAATCATAACTTGCGCAAGAATTACAATAAATACGTGTTTTAATAAGTTTCCTTTTTACAAATTCAGAATTAAAATATTTTCATATGTATTTTTCTATTGGTTTTTTAATTTACAATTTTAGTTTATATATGCGCAGACCAACGATTATGACCTTTCCTCATGTGGATCCATATGTACTTAAATGATCATATCATCCAAAACACGTAAACTACAATGTAAGTTTCATGCTTTGTTACTTTCTCTATGTTTTTCAGATAATTATTTGCTTATACATCAAAGAACAAAATCTTTAATCAATATTTTATTATAAAAGTTAGTATAACTTTTTATACATATTATCAACTTTGTACTCAAATATGATTATATACAATTTATCATATTATAAAATGTATATCTTATAAATTCATATATATAAACTATATAGTTCTTTTTGTCATTTTATCATCATAAACTATATAGTTCTATGTCAACTATATTATAATTTGATTGGCTGATTTATTTTTATAATTCTTGCGAAAGTTTTAATCACATTTATTGATATTTATTGAGAATCTGTTATTCTTGTACAATGAGGTATCACATTAATTCGACTTTTAAATCTTTCTAAATTTTCAAAGTCGTTTTTAATCTTGTTGCCTTATTTTAAATAAATATAACTTGCGTAATATTACTAATATTTAATTCAAATCAGTTTATGATATTGTATATTTAATAACTTTATTTATTCTTGCGCAATGTGATATCACATTAATTGGACTTTTAAATCTTTATAAATTTTCAAAGTCATTTTTAATCTTGTTGCCTTATAATTTGATTGGCTGATTTATTTTTTAATTTTTTTATTTTTCTAAAAACCTATCCTACACCATCTATTTCTCTCATCTCCTTCTCTTTCTTCTTCTCGATTTCACTTTATACTAAAACAAAACTAAACGGAGTAAGTGAAAGTTGGGAACACATATCTGCACATTTTTGATAGATCATGCATCGATTATTATTATTTTTTCTTGCGCAATTGATATGATCTCTTATGAATCTATTATAAAATATAAGTTACCTTATTTATTTGAATAATTCTTGCGAAAGTTTTAATCACATTTATTGATATTTATTGAGAATCTGTTATTCTTGCACAATGGGGTATCACATTAATTCGGCTTTTAAATCTTTCTAAATTTTCAAAGTCGTTTTTAATCTTGTTGTCTTATTTTGAATAAATCTAACTTGAACAAGAAGACTAATATTCGTGTAGATGGTTTGCATGATATCTATCTTGGAAATTTCGGTCTCCTGAACAAGATAGAGACCCTTATGACTAATATTTCGTTGGTGGAGTTCCCAACGAAATATATCATTCAACACAATTCCATTAATAAATTGTATGAATATATTATTTGATACTAACTTGTCGTGCAATCATATTTAAACACAATAATAAATATGATACCAAGTTGCGCAAGTAATCCACATTGAAAATAAGGTAAGTTATTAATAAAAAATTAACAATTTATAAACATGGTAAATTACATTTAAAATCGTGAAGTAAATACTCTTGGGATTCAAATTACTGTTAAAAGAATGTTTACATTTTTGTATTTTTCAAAAAAAAAGGTTTACGATGAGGGGGAGAGAGAAAAGAGATTTAGTGTTTTGGGTATACCCAATGATTTACAGTTTAGTGTTTAGGATTTATCCAAGGGTTTAGGGTATATCCAAGAATTTAGGGTTTAGTGTTTTAGGTTTTTTACCCAAGGGTTTAAGCTTTGTCCAAGGGTTTAGGGTATAGTGTTTATTGTTTATGATTTACTTTTTTGTGACGATTTTAAAATTGTTAAAAAAAATTCTTCTTTTCGCAGCTACTAATATTTTTCATTTATTTTAAAAACTTAACACAAATTATTATTATTTTATTTATTATCTTTAAAAGAAGATGTACATTAATTGGCAAACTATGATTAGTTGGTAATTCACCCAAGAATTACAACATTCATCTGTTTGACATGTTATTACAACATTTATCTGTTTGATTTCTAGGAAAGGTGATCTTAGAACATTAGGATACCTATTATATTATCATAAATTGATCTGCAGTAAATATGATATCAACTTGCCAAAGCAAACCGTATTTAATATAAGGTAAGTTATTAAAAATTAAAACCAAATTAACTAAAGGTAAATTATTTAAACAAAGTAATAAATATGATACCAAGTTGCGTAAATAATACACAATAAAAATAAGGTAAGTTATTAATAAAAAATTAACAAATTACAAATAGGAAAGTAACACAAATTTGAGAGAGAGAGAGATAGAGAGAGAGAGAGAGAGAGAGAGAGAGAGAGAGAGAGAGAGAGAGGAGAGAGAGAGAGAGAGAGAGAGAGAGAGAGAGAGAGAGAGATTTAGTGTTTTGGGTATACCAAGGGTTTACAGTTTAGTGTTTAGGATTTATCCAAGGGTTTAGGGTATATCCAAGATTTTAGAGTTTAGTGTTTGAATTTTTACCCAAGGGTTTAAGATTTGTCCAAGGGTTTAGGGTATAATGTTTAGTGTTTATGATTTACTCTTTTGTGACGGTTTTAAAATTGTTAAAAAAATTCATCTTTTGGCAGCTAATAATATTTTCATTTATTTTAAAAACTTAACACAAATTATTATTATTTTATTTATTATCTTTATAAGATGTTGTACATTATTTGGCAAACTATGATTAGTTGGTAATTCACCCAAGAAAAATTCATGATAAAATATTAAACTAGGAAACATTCCTATATAAATCAAAATTGTGGTAGTTAAAAAAATAATCGGTGAATTAAAAGAATGTTTATATTTTTATATTTTTCAAAAAAAAAGGTTTACGATGAGAGGGGGAGAGAGAGAGAGACGCGGGTTAAACACTAAATCTCTCTATCTCTCTCTCTCTCTCTCTCTTAAATAGATACAAAATATTCCGTTATATTTAACCCGTGGGTCCCGCGAATTACCTGCAAATTTGGGCGGGGCGGGTGCAGGTATTTTGAATCTTTCATTGCGGGTCATGCGGATCGAAATTATGAGTAAAAAAACTAGGTGACCCGCTGGTTGGCGGGACGGATGGGGTGGGTCGATCCGTAGACCCGACTCTACCCGTATAATTTGAATCTGTACAATGCCCGCACAGGGTGCGGGCCGGCCAACTAGTACTAAGTATATGACTGTATGAGTACAGAGATACTTTCCTATACCTCTCTCCTACTTTTCCTATTTTTTTCTTTTTTCTTAAATGCTGAGATACATTATGTCTATTATCTATTGGACATTCTCTAACCTTCAAACAAACAATTTTTACATATCAAACTTTGAATTTTATTTACCGCCAAAAACTCATAACATGGTAGTATGTAGAGAAATGGTTTGACAAATAGTGATGACATAAAACTAACAAAAAATCAAGATATTCATTTTTTATTAAAAGATGTCATTTTATAAAACTATATATAAACATAAGAAAATTATAACTCATAAGCATAGAGAACTAAAACATAATAAATAGTTTATTAGATATATAATATAATAAACAAAAGTTATTATAGTTAACATTTTTTTGAAAACAAAAGGACCAAATCGGAGAACTAAAAGCAGCAAAAAAATGCTAGTTGTATGAGATGAGACTAATCCATGCTAGTTTGTCTTATTAAAAAATTTAAATTTTTGCTTATTTTGTAATTTTAATTTTTTAAACATTATGACTATATATATATATATATATAATTTTGTAACTTTCAAAAAAAAATTATATAGTATTTTAATATAAAAGCTATTATTTTAAATGAATTATTAATTCCAAATCATCTCTGTTTATCTAGTAATCTTACCACATCATCTATTTTGTGATATGATACTAACACATCATCAGTTTATTGACTGGAAATATAGTTTAAGGTTAGATATGCTAAAGTTGTTTATTTGAAAGTTAGTAGTACTAGTTAAAAAAGTTTAAGGTTTAAAGTGCGTGTAAGTATCAATTTGAAATTAAAATGAGAATTTTCCAAATTTTAAAATGAATGCTCACTAGAAGAAAACATACGAGTTACAATCTTTAGCGAAGAAAATCTGGCGTCGTAAAATTACGAGGAGTTAACGTGTTTTTACGTCGAAATATGGTTTTGTCGTAAAATGAAAGTAAAAGTACGAGTAGAAAGTTTCATCGTAAAATCGACGTAAATTTACGTCTACTTACGAACAAAATGATTTGTGTTGTAAAGTAGTTGTAAAGGAAGGAAGGATTTATGACAAAAAAATTACATCTGTTTAAAAACTTATATACAAGTACAATTAAGTGGTTGGTGAAAACGTGTATTTAGTGGAATATACCAAACTACTTTCCTCGTAAAATTGTTGTAAAGGGGTTGTATAAAAAACATGTTAAGAATTACACCTCGAGGTCGGACTGGTGAAGATGAGCCCCCTTTACAAGATATGTGTGTCGATCCAGTCGAGGTACCATATCAATCAACTGGGGACATCCTTCTTATTGATCCACAACACCGTGATTATGAAAATCTTCCTAATGATGAGAATGATGAAAGAAACGAATACGAGTTTTATGAAAGTGATGAACAATGTAGCGATGAGAAATCGAATGATGAATCTAAATGATGTATAATATTCGTGTTTTTATAACAACTATATAATAATTTTTATCACTAATAATGCATGTTTTTAAAAAAAATTGATCTTATTTATTTCCAAAATTTTAATCTATACAAAAATAAGTTTAGAGATGTGTTTGGGTGTTTAGAGGTTTTGAAATGTTAGATGAAAAAAATAAGAAGTATGAGAAGTTTGAAAGAAAAAAGAGAAAATAAGTTTAAGATGGTAGAAGAAAAAGAGAAGGAGTATAAGATGTTTGAAGTAAAAGATAATAAGTATATGGTTTGGGGTTTAGAGATTTGAAGTTTAGGGATTCAGCACGGGTCCGTTGTAAGGTTGGAAACACGGGATCTCTTTAATTCGATGTAATAATAATTCGTCGTAAAGACGATGTAAAAGCAGAACACATGTCCTCTTTAATTCGTAGTAACAGAATTCTTCGTATACTTGAAGTAATCCTATTCGTCGTAACAACAACGTACTTCAAAAACATGGAATCTCGGTAATTCGTCGTAAAAAATGTGGGATCTTGGTAATTCGTCGTAAAGACGATGTAAAAGCAAAACACATGTCCTCTTTACTTCGTAGTAACAGAATTCTTCGTATACTTGAAGTAATCCTATTTGTCGTAACAACAACGTACTTCAAAAACATGGAATCTCGGTAATTCGTCGTAAAAAATGCGGGATCTTGGTAATTCGTCGTAAACTTACTTCGTCTTTACGACGAAATTTAATTCTCTATTATATATCTGATCTCGCCTTACTTCCTTCTTCAACGCCTCCTCCTCTCAAGCTCCTCTCTCTCGATAAAGTTAGTTTTTTTTCTGTTTAGTTTAGGTGGCTAGTTTAGGTTTGGAATTTTAAAAATTTAGGTTGTGATGATAGATAATCAGACTTGGAATTTAAAAGGTTTAGGTTGTGATAGATAGATAACTGAAATTTATAACTTTTTTCTAATTTAATTTTGTTTTTAAATTAGATGGCTCGTAGAAAGCATGGTGCACCACATTATAGTCAGATATTTGGGGTAAGAGATCCTGCATGTTCTTCTTCTTCGGGTCCATCTACGGCTCCGGAATTTGTCCCGGAATCTCAGACTCAACATCCACCGTCCACCAAGCCAGACTGCGGAACATGAAGCTGCAGACTTGGAGCGAACCAACGTCCGAGACTTTTTCCAAGACGAAGACCTTTCTTATTTTAGTTATTTTTATGTATAACAATTGATTTTCTCCAGTTTTTTTGATATATAACATTATGAATCTTTTATTTATGCATTTTTAAATTTCACAATTTTAAATTCTTATTTCATAATTTTAAAATTTATTTTATAATATTTTCGGGATTAATTATTAATGAAAATTAAAAAAGAGCTGCCAGTTCAACGTAAAGTTCGCGAGGAATAAAACTGCGTATTCGACATAAATAGACGTAAACATTTACGACGAAATAAAAAGTATTTGATGTTAAATAGTCGTAAATTTTACTTCCAATCAATTACTATTTTATTTCAAAATATTATGTCTATTTTACAATGATAATTTTCAAATATATTACGACAAAAGTATTCCTCAACGACTTTACGACAATACGCGCTGTTTCATCTTTAAGACGAAAAAGTTTCGTTATAAACTTCACGATGAAAAGGGTTCGTCATGAGCTTTATGACGATTTTATATCGAAATGTGCATTACAACCAGAGATTTACTACGATTTCGTTTCCGAGGTTAATTTGTCGTAAACGATTTTTTTACTGTGAAATAAAAACGAATACGGTAGTTATAATGCATATGTTTTCTTGTAGTGGCTCAATAATTCATTTTTAACAAAAACACTCAAAAAGTCAAGGTAAAACTAACATTTCCTTAGCCTTATTAATTTCTACTGGAGATCATAATATATTCAAAGCAATAGTTCAATTACTTTTTTAAAATTTATAATTGCAGCAGATGTAATATCTTTTTTTTTTGCTTTTATCCTGAAGAAAATAATAAATTTTGATCCGCGCTTTCAAATCGTGAAATTATTTTCTAACAAAATTTTAACTATCAGTTTGTAGTTTTTAGCTTTGTCAATATTTTATATTTATAGTACATATATACTATCTAGTTTATTAAATTTTAACCTGTTCTAAAGGCATGCTATATTTTTTAAAACAAATTTTTAAGAATGATTTATTTGTGGAAGTTAAAATTTGAATTGTGTTGATAGTTTTGTTTCTATATAAATATAAAATTATAATTTTGGCATGATTATATAATTAATCATTAAATGTAATATATTTTCAATGTATTAAATATTTCAATATTAATTTGTATAAAGTTATTTTGATTAACATAATCACAATATATATTGAAAATATATTAAACTATTTGCATGTAGGACGAAACATACATGAACACAAAAATGTCACTTGTTATATTAAACAACAGAATGAGTCATTCCGAAACTTTATTTACCTCTATTAAAATTAATCTTCTTCGAGAAGAATGAGGTATCACCTCTATTGTTTACGAGAAATGCCATTACGATTTCAAAAGAAGTTTTAATTCGTTAACTAGATTCTGACTGCACTTCAAAGGGCATATATATTTTTTGTTTTATATTTTTTAGAAAATTAATTTTAGTATTTGTTTTTTTACTTTATAATCATATTTTGTATAAATCTTAATCAATATCTATTATAATTAATTTTATCTATAAATAAAAAGATAATATTTAAATCTTAACCTTTCTCGGTTGGTCATGATCCTTTTAAATATATTTGAAGGAAAAATCGTCTTTTTACCTTATGTTAATGACAAAATCATCTATTGATTTTTTTAGACCTGTGACTACATCTTATTATTATTAGAGATTACATTATGGGGGTAACACCATTTAATTGGGCAGATAAATATATTAAGCTAAGATTCCATTTCATTTATACATAAATCAAATCATTACTGTTATACATATAAGAACCTATTCATATTCTAATATATATATGATAAATATATCAAATTATATATAAAGTATAGGTTTATATTGTACAATTTGATAGTCATTTTATAAATAGTTTTTAACAAATTAATAATATTTTAAAATACATATGATAAACATATTAAATTTATACATTGTAGTTTTTACAACTAATATTTTATTTATATCTTGTTCAGTGACAAGACAGTTTTATTATTATTATTTAAATCTTAATATAACTAAAATAGATAGAATTTTATTTAGCATAAATGAAAATATCATCTTGACATTCCTTCATATCATGACATATGATCAATGTATGATCCACAAGTTCAATCTAGCACTATTGGCAAAACAATTATGGAGGCTAGTACAATACCCTGATCGCTAGTGGTCGAGTCTTGAGGGAAATATATTACATATTAAGCTTGTCTTTACGAGTAAACACTGTAAACATCATTTCCTACGTGCAGACTAGCATTTCTGCTGCAATGAAGTTTTTGTACTGAGGATAAGACAGAAGATACAATCTGGTTATGAAGTCAAGATGTGGGAGGATCCATGGATTCCAATGATACCTGCTAAGCCAGCTACACCTGTAGCACCAGTTATGCATCCAAATATGAGCGGGTCAATGATCTTATTAATCATGAGTCGAAGGAATGGGATGTTGGTTTGTTGGAGCAATATGTCAATCCTGATGATATACCCTTCATAAGGAGTTTGGCCATAAGTACAACTCATCGTCGAGACACATTCTGCTGGAATTACACAAGGAATGGCGAATATACGGTAAAATCTGGATATTGGGTTGCCCAAAATCTCTTAAAGGACGAACACGAAAAGGAAGTGCTAGAGCCAAGTATTACTAAGCTCCAAGCCTTTGCCTGAAAATTAAGGGCTTCAAAGAAAATTTATCATCTTATATAGCAATTGTTAACCGGCCGGCCATGTGGCAGTAACGAGAAACTTAATAAGGCGTAACATGAGATGTGATAACTATTGTCTAAGGTGTGGTGAACTAGAAGAATCTGTAACCATGCTATATTCGAATGCCCGCCTACTCTACAAGTTTGATCACTACCATCAACTCCAACAAGTCCGGATATTTTTCCAGCATCAAGCATCTACACGAATATGGATTACCTGTTCTGGCGGAAGAACAGTATAATCGAACCAGAACAAAACAAGGATCCTTATCCCTGGATAATTTGGTTTATTTAGAAGGTTCGAAATGAAAACCTTTTAGGGGAATAGATAAAGATCCTATGGAACTAGTGCGATATGCTGAGAGTGAATGTCAGGCCTGGTTTGATGCAAACGAGGTGGTACCACCAGTGGTACAAGAGAACAATAACGAGGAATCCGAAGTCATAAGCTTGGGTAATATTTGCTTGCTAGATGGATCATGGACATCTCATGGCCAATTTAGTGGATGTGGATGGGTCTGGATGGATAGTGGTGGGAACATTCAACTAACAAGAAGACAAAATTTCCCTAAACGAGAATCAGCTTTGCACTCGGAGATAGAAGCACTGCGATAGGCGATGGAGAATATGTTTCAATATTTGACATGCCAAAGCTTCGGAACAGACTGCAAGGAGCTGATTGCTATGATTAAGGAACTTGATGCTTGGCTAAGCTTTGCAACGGAATTGGAGAGGATATAGAAGCTACTGATATGCTTCCCGGATTTCAACATTTCATATGTTCCTCGAGCGCGCAATCAGTTTTCAGACTTTTTAGCTAAAAAACTAGATCTTTCCATAGAAGTTACTTTATATTGATTGTTTTATTCCGATCTGGTTAGCCAAAACACCTCAAGTTTGAGTAATAGAATGGCCGTTTACCGTAAAAAATGACCAATTACTTTTATCTCATTGTTTGAGGCAAGAAAAAAAAATTTCCTTATCTTCAAACTCCCTCTCCTCTAACCATTAGTTTATACAAAGGTAAGTTTTTCGATTTTCTTTAAACTAACCTACCTCGCATTCTAAGCACAAAATTTTTTTATTGGAGTGTGAACACTAGTGAATGCATTCCCAGTATGCCACATATCACGATGCAAGGTGTCCTCAACATATGACCTGCCTGGTTATGATTTTCTACTAAAATTGTCAAATTGTTGCTAATGATTTTCTGATAAAATTATGAACAGTGAATTTATGATTTAAGCTTTAATTTTTTTACTAAGTCAGGTTTATTGTGAAATGGGTTAATAAATAAAAATACAAACTTATAATAGGTTAATAATAATAACAATAAACTAATACTATCATATCAATTAATTTTGTTTTTATACTTTTTTTTCTTTTTCTCGAGTGACATAATAAAATTTTAATCCAAATGTAAGGAATATTTATTCAATTTTTGTAATATTAAAAGTTATTAGGAGGGTTAATGAATTTATTAATATTATTGGATTTTTTGGTTATTATCGGATCGTAGATTAATAGCGAGTTTTTGGGTCGTTACCATGTCAATCTGCTCGACCACAGATTTGGGTCGGATATGAAAACATTGCTTGAATCTCAGACATTATAATATAACAACTTTAGAACTATTTATTTTCTAATATAAAGTTATAAATTCTTACAAAATTTATCAAAATGATCAGCAAAATAATAAATTTATTATCTAATAATATAGGGATTTTAGTTTATTTATAGTATTAAGTAGATTCTGATATGCGCTTCATCAAAAGAATGACAAAGGTTTCTCAAAACCGAAAATAATAAATCGAGGCCAAATTATATTGATTAATGACTGCACGTTTCAAAAATTACCAAATTCATAAATAAACCAAACGAGATATGTTTTTAAATGTTTCAAAAGGACCCGCGGGTCAGAAATTAGCAAAATTAATTATATGATAAATGAATTATAAAATAAATTAGAAGTATTAGAATTTATATTGAATATTTTTGAAATGTATTATAAGGAGAGAATATAGCAAAAAAAAACTGCTAATATGATAATTGAATAAATTACGTATATAGCCGTCGTTTTAATTATTAATTAATGAAAGACTATAAAAGCAGTGTTTTAACATTGTAAATAACTTTAAAAAATTAAGGAGATAGTGTCCGTTATGATATATACACAACAGAAAATACAGTAAAAATTAAAAATCTTTGGATATAACAAAAATCTGCAGCTTGGGTTAGGTTTGAAGCAAAATTAACTACTTGGTATCGGAAAAAGGAATCATTCTGCCACGTTCGAAGTAAATAAAAGGAATGGTTCTTCTGACCAATCTGTTTAGCTGCGGTTAAGAAGCCGCAAGTCGGCAAGCTGATTGAAGTCGCCCACATTCTTCTGAGAAATTACCCACAAATTAATTTGTCTTTTCTGTTTTATTAATGTCAAAGACGCGAGAGCGAGGTGTGTATAAATACTGAAGCAACCCCAAAGTATTCGACACTCAAAAAAAAAACACGACATTTCAAAAAACAAAAACATAGAGGAACAAAAAAAAAGAACAGAGAGAAAAAAAACCCTAGTTTTTGTTTTGATTATATAGATCTGTATTTTGCGTGTAAAAATGGAGAGGAATCTCGTGGGATATAGGTTTAGTCCTACGGGAGAGGAAGTGATCAACTATTACCTCAAGAACAAGATTCTTGATAAAACATGGCTCGTCAACGAAGCCATTAACGAGATCAACATCTGTGCTTACGATCCAGAGTCCTTGCCTTGTAACTTCATCCTCTCTTTCTCAACTTCAACGATCAATCCCCAATCGTTTCTAATTTTGTTTTTGTTTTGGTTGCAGCGTTATCGAAGCTGAAATCAAAGGATCTTGTATGGTACTTCTTCTGTAGAAGGGAGTGCTACGCAAGTAACGCAGCCGATAAGAAGAAGGGAACGAAGAGGACAACACCTTCTGGGTATTGGAAAGCTACTGGTGTTGATCGGAAAATCAGGAACAAGGGTGTTGAGATCGGGATCAAGAAGACGCTTGTGTACCATGAAGGTAAATCAGCTAATGGTGTTTGGACTCCCTGGGTCATACACGAGTTTCACATCACTTCCTTGCCTCCTGCTCAGGTAAACTATCTGAAACATTCAGTTGAGTTGGTCTTATGTTTCATATTATCTCTTGCTTCTGACATAGTCTTGATGTGTATTCAACAAGTAATCTTCTTTAAAATGAATTTGGGTTCTTGGATCTGATCTGGTTGTTGGAAGTAATTTCCCCTGTGTTGGATACTATCTTAATCTTCTGACGTTGTCTTTATCAGTCTTTCTCTGATCTCTTGGACAAGCTTTCATTTCCCCTGTGAATCTGCTACCTATAGATTAATTTGAGATTTTGTGAATTTGGGGCTTGATTCATCTGTCTCCGATCTAGTTGGCATTACCCATGTGTTGGATGCTACCTTTAGCTCAATTTGAGATTCTGTTTTTAGTTGAACTGGTCTTATGTTCCATATTTTCTTGATCTTCTTGATGTAGATATGGGGTTTGATTCTTCTGTCTCAGATCTAGTTGATTTCCCGTAGCTTTAGCTCAATTTGAGGGTCTAACTGTTATACAACTTGTGGCATAGTTCTATATTGCTTCTATCAAAGGTTGTGAATAATAGAATTGTCTTAGTGTTGTGTAATCAACTAGTAATATTCTTAAAATGTATTTGGCCTTTTGATTGCTTCTGATGTAGTCTTGATATGAATATGGATTTGATTCATCATCTCTCTGATCTAGTTATTTTCCCCTGTGTTAGATGCTTAGCTCCATTTGAGGGTTTTAAGTGTTATACAAGTTGTGGCCTACTTTTGTGTTACTTCTCTCAAAGCTTGACATACTTGTTTGAGTGATGTGTATTCAATAAGTAATCTTCTTAATTTGATTAAAGGATTGATTCACATCCGTCTCTGATTTCAGCTTTTTGGATCTTATTTCCCTTGTGTTGGATACTATTTTTAGCTGAATTTGAGGTTTTAGTGTAATATGAGTTGTGGTCTAGTTTATTCTTTTACTAGATGAGATAGATTTGGTGGGGTTCGATTCAGCCTTTCTCTGATCTCTTTGACAAGCTTTAATTTACCAGTTGATGCTGTTAACTATAGATCATTCTCAGATTATGTGTTTATAGTTGAATTGATCTTATGTTTCAGTTTTTCTTCTTGATATTCATTATGTGAATACGACCTTTGATTCATCTGTCTCAGATCTAGTTGAAATTTCCCATGCGTTGGTTGCTACATTTAGCTCAATTTGAGAGTAAGTGTTATACAAGTCATGGCTTAGTTTGATATTGCTTCTGTCAAAGGTTATGAATGATAGAGTTGTCTTAGTGTTGTGTAATCAATAAGTAATATTCTTAAAAATGTATTTGGCCTTGTAATTTATTTCTGATCTGGCCGTTGGATGCTTGCTATATTTAACTCAATTTGAGGTTTTTAGTGTTATATGAGCTGCCGTCTAGTTAATTATTTTGTTTCTATCAAAGCTCATCATAGCTAGTAACACTTTTTGGAATTTTTTTCAGAAGACTATTGTAATTGCTACAGAAATTGAGGCCTAGATTTATATTGCTGTGGCTTGTGGTAGAGTTGTTTGTATGCAGTAATTCAACTTTGTTTTGCTAGAACAGAACTCATGTGTGTGTGTGTACCTTTCTGGAATTTTGTTACAGAGGAACTATGTTATCTGCCAAGTAATGTACAAGGGTGCTGACGGAGACAGTTTGTTCGGTAATAACTCCAATGAGTTAAGCCACTCCACCATGGTCTCTGATTTGAATGCTGTCAGAGAAATTAACACAGCTCCTGAGGTGAATCCAGTTTTAGACAATCTGTTTCAGCTTTTCATTAGTATCATCAACCAAACCATTTCTTTTACATATTCAGGTTGAGCAACCAAGGCAAGATCTCTACATCTCTGTGGATGATTTGGCAAGCCCACTGAACGAGCAGGAAGATCCCTCTCTATTCAATCCAGACATGTTTTTCAACGACAACTACTGCCCTTACCAGCAGCCACAAGCTCCCTGCGATGATGATTATTTTCGTGAACTGCTGAGTTTTAACGGAGGGAGTTATGATGATATACTACGCGATACAGACATCACAATGCAAGAGCACCGCAATGATCACAGGCCAAAGAAAGCTTTGACAGGGGTCATTGTTGATTGTAGCAGTGATAGCGATGCTCAATACATATCTGCAACGGTAAGCCTGTTGAAACCAATTATTATAAGCTTGACCGGTATACCTGCGCAGATTTTGATTTTACTTTTTATAAATAGATATTTATTTTATGTACATAGTAGTATATATTTTTTCAATTTATTCTTACCAAATAATTGTTTAATATGATATTCTAAACATAATAATTTTATAGTTTATATAGAATGAATTTATTATGTTTTTTTTAATTATTAAGTGCATCATCCATATTTCAAGAGGAAAATATGATTTCGAACATGTATATTATTATTCTTTAATGAATCAAAAATTAATGTATTTGATTAAATTGTTATATGTATTATTTAAAATTTGGTACTATATTTTACCTGGATCGGAATCCGAACCGATACTGATCCGAGAAAACTGATTCGGAGCGGTATGAGTAATTGTTTAATATGATATTTGTAAACACAATAATTTTGTAGTTTATTTTAGTAGTTTTTTTTGGAATCATTAAGTACATCATACACATTTTTAGAGTATGATCCGTACATCTGTATATATATTATTTAAAATTTGGTGTTATATATTTTATATTATTTGACATTTATATTGGATTTGTACGATTAGCAATATTATAAAGCACTAAAAGCCATGCTGAATAACATTAGAAAAATAGAGAGTTACCATTAACAGTTATGTTGAATTACATTTAAATATCAGGAGTTACACTTAAATTATCAAAACAGAAACCGGATAATTATAACCTATGTTGTTATTTACGTGTGTTAACTAAGAGCGGACGATAAATAGTTACCATCATCACTTCTTTATCGTCCGCTCTTAGTTTTTTTTTTTAAAGAAGCAACACGTGACAAATTCATAAATTGTAAGCTCATGATGTTAATTTAGACTATGTTTTGAACACTGAACGTCGTTGTCAAGTATGTGATGAAGAAAAAACATAAATGTAGAAACGCCACAGTTTTAGTTAGTAAGAAGATAATTGAAAAACGCCTTGCTATACAAATGGAAAAAGACCTTTATCCATAAAGTGGCAAAGTTTTGGTATAGGTAGCACGACAAATAATCCATTTCGATTCACCATTTCATATTTAGGAGAGGGTATTAAGCCATGTTCCAAAGACACGCTGGACGCGAATCGGGCCATCGAATCAGACTTAGAATCAGACCTAGCGAGTTAACAGAAAATCGGAGATTAATTGAAGATTAGTTTATAAGCCTATTATGTATTGACAGATATAAATATTGATGTTTCGTAAAATATAACAAATTATCGTACTGGCCCAGTTGGTTAAAACCCTCCTATTATACTTGCAACGAGGACGCTGGTTGGACGCATACCCAATGAAGGGTAAATCTATATTTTAGAAGTCATTTTCTTTCTAACCTAAAATCTGCAACAAAGACGCCTCCATTTTTCCAAAGCTTTTTTCACCCATTTATACACACCTCTATCATTTTATTACTTAATCTTATCAAAGTTTTACAGATCCTACTAAAATATATAAGATCTTGACACAAAACGAAACAAAACAATATTTTTTTGAGAAATCTGATTTTTTCACCGATTATAGCCATTTCGCCATGGTGGTTGGCCACCAAGCGTATACTCGCTGGAAATGCGGCCGCCAAGTCCGTGTTTTCAAACATGGATATTAAGAAATGCATTGGATATCCTTTAGTCAATTTAGGGTCTGACTAGTTTTTCCGCTACCACCCGCAAACGCAGCTTTTGCGTTTGGTAGAGTTTGACGGTATTTCAAAATAATCATACAAACCGCTACAAATCGATTCAAAACGCTCCAAACCTCTTAAAATCAATAACTGATTACAGTTAGCGTTTGCGGTTGCGGACGGTTGCAGATGAATAAAAATATAAATTTACTTTTTCTAAATATTTTAAAATTTTAAATTAAAAACTAAAAATAGAAATATTATAAATAAAAATATATACAAATTTTATATATTAATTTAAATTCACAAACATTATCATAATTTGTTTTACAAAAAAAAATAAACTAGCTATTCATTAGATTTTTTTGAAAAATTAATATACATACATATATGAAGATATACACATATATAAAACGAAACAAAATATTCTTTTAAAAGTTTTAATATAAATCTTAAAAATATCAAAATTATAACTTTCAACTAATTAAAATTTTAAATAAATAAACATAATATTATTATTAATCATATAATATTAATAATGATCATATTTTATCACAACAGTAGGTTTTTATATTTTTATAATGTTGTAATATGTTTATATTGGTAATTTATTTTTAAACCGCAGCAATATCTCATAAATAACGAGTCATAAATATCCCGCAAACGCAACAATTTTCAAACGTTATGTTAGTCATACAAAATGCTAGATAACGTTTGGGCTATGGGCTTTTGGGCCTAATAATAAGAGTGTTTGGATCGATTCTAAACCTTTTTAGTAGTTAGGTTTACTAAGTTTTGATACCATGATAAGCTTTCTGGACTTCCAACTTAAAATTAATTGGCAGTAAATAAAGTGGTTTAAGTCACTTATATATTATTCATGTCCCATCAAAATCGGTGTGAAGTTTATATTCTTACACACTCTTTAGAGATTAAAATCCACAGACCATTAATCTCTACATAATTCCGATACTATGGACAGCAGATACGATAAATCCAGTGGTGATGATTGGAGTCGAACGCAACAGGAAGAACCAAGAACAATACGAAGGCTGAATTAAAGGGGTGATGAGTAAAGGCTGTAACTTTGTGTTTTTAGCTGTAATATTTAATCTATAGATTTATTTATTGTAGTTTTGGTTACTGTAGCTTTGTAAATCACTTATTTTTTGCTCTAAAAATAAAATTCTCTATAACCATATTTCAATTTTATAGATATTTTTTCGTTGTGAGATTTTTTAGAAAATGAAATCTTAATTGGTTGACATATATGTTTCTCAACCACATTTTGACTTTCTAAAACATTTATAGTGACAACCAATCATCCTTTAAAACAATTTTTTCTTATATATTTTAGGTAAAATCTACATCTTTCTTTTATAGGCTTAGAATATGTAATAAAAAATATCTATAGTATCGAATAAATTACATAATCATAATAAAAAATATCTATAAATATTTTAATTTAATTTTGGGTGTTTTTTAAATTATTGAAATATTCTAAACAATGTAAATATTATTTACATATCACATTCTAAATAACATTAAACTTTGATGATTTATAAAAATATATTAATATAAATTATTTAATTGATAAAATAATTAATTCATAGATATATCACATATTTCATATAGTTATTTTAAAATATTTATAGCTACTACAAATTTAACTATATCAAAAATCTCTATAATAATTTTATTTTAGCTAAATTTTTAGAGACAAAGTCGAACCAATAATATTACACATTATTTTGTTTTATATTATTTTTTTTTTTTGAAAAACTTTTGTTTTATATGATCAATAAATCAATATAGCTACAATACTATTTTCAGTATAAATATCAGTTCTTTTAGTTTTGTAATCAAGGCTGATGAATCTGAAGGTAGTATGTAAATATTGTCACAAATTTTCTTTCCAAACTCTCATCTTACTAACATAGCTCCAGTACTATTTTCAGGTAGATGTGTGAAGGATAAGTGCATCAACAACAGATAAACACATGTTAATCACAATGATTCTTAAGTTAATCTTGATCGTATGTATAAATAAGGATTTTTTTTTGTTTTACCTCTTTGTATAATATTGAATAAAACCTGTAACGTTCATGCATAGCCAGGGACGGTCCTAGATGTGGTCCACGATTCACGCTTAAGCTAGGCACAGTACAATCACAAAAAATGTGACTACATAAAACGTGAAAAATAAGTCAGTAACTAATGACATTTTCGTAATTATTGTTTTTGATATCAAAATGTTAGGGGTAAAACATGGACAGATATTAAATAAGTAATTAAAATAAAATTATAGTCATTTTAGTAATTACTTAATGGATTGGGATTAAACTGGCTTTTACCCTAATCATTAAAAAGAAGAAAAAACCAAATCTTCGACAAGAAAAACCATAATCTTATAATCTCAAGTTTTTGTGTTTATTTTTGTTTGAACTTTTTACCCAAAACCAAATCTGTAGGTTGCTTGAAACGTCCGCAGAACTTCACATTTCTTCTTAATATAAGTCATCAAGATTTCAATTATATATATAGATTGTGTTTGATATCCAATCTTGCATTTTAAGTATGTGATTGTCTCATTGTCTGGTGTTAATGGTTCAAAATCTCATAATCTTTTGGGCTCTTTGTTATTAGTGAGTGAAGTTATCAATCTTCGACAAGAAAAGCCATAATCTTATAATCTTTTGGGCTCTTTGTTATTAGTCGCAGCTGTGATTACCTAAGCCCATTGGGTCATTTGATAAAATCGTTTTGTCAAAAATCTACTCTTGTCGTTGACGTAATCGGTGACGACTGTATCGAGAAAGTGATGACGTATTTTGGCCTACGTCACTGAAGTGACGACTGTATCGAAAAAAGATTTCCTAAAAATGTTATATTTTCTGTTAAGGGAAAACATTAATATAACTAATCTTTATCGAGATAAAAATTAACATTCACTTAATCTTATTAACTTTTTTTACTGAAGATCATCTTGCTTCTATTCACCATCAATATTTCTTCGAAAATATATTAATATCACAAAGAAAACACTCTTTAAATAAATTCTAGAAAATCTAAAAATCTTTGGAATATATTTGTAACTTAGGTTAGGTTTAAAACCTTAAACATAATAAAAATGAAAGCCCTTTTATTAAAAAAAACCTTAAAAACAACTACTTATGTTCGAAGTTCCCAAAAGGTTTCATAATAAACCATCAGTAATCTACCACGTTCAATGCACAATCGACAAATTTATATTTGTCGCTATCGTCAGAGAAAACTTTTGTTTTCTTTATTTGTTTTCAGTTTCATTTTGTCAGTGTTCAATGTTTGGGGATAACCTAGAATAAAGTTTTCGGAGTAACTAAGTTCGTTTAACCTTATTAATGGGGCTAAACCGTGTGAGTGTGTCTTACTATTTTGTTCTAATTTTGTTTATTTCTTTTTCTTTGTGAAAAAAAGTTCGTTTAACCTTATTATCGGAGAGCATACAACAGATCAATATTAAACTTTTCACACTATTTCCGTAATAGATATATGATACTTAAAAACAATGGAATTCTCTCAGCTTGAGGTGTGCATAATTTGTAAGTAAAAAATAAAACAAAATGGTAAACCGTTCTAGTCCTGATGGCCACGCACTGTAATAATCTGAGTATAGGGGAATTCGAATTTAGGTCCTGTATGTTCCAAGGAACGCCATGCTATCACTCGATAGGTGGTTGCATAATTCGTAAGTACAAACTTATTAAACAATATATTCACAGAGAAAAAAAATAAACATTATTTGGTTAAAAACCCAGAAATCCAGGTTACTGTTCATCATCTCTTTTGTTTGGAAAGCAACTAAATATCAATTTTTAGTTCAAAAAAAAAAAAAAACTAAATATCAATTGCCATTGGTCATATTTTAATTTTCATTACGTGGTCTCTATAGCCGATAAAGTTTGAAAGTTGGAACTTTCTTCAAAAACAGAGCATTTTTGCCGAACAATCCAAAATGTCTCTTGATCAAAAACAAAAACAGAGATATGGGGTTTTTTTTTTTTGAGACATCTGATGCTACACAATAGTTCTTGTGAGGAAATAGCTCGTCGACCCTAGATTTATTTTATATAACCACCGATTTACTTCAATTTGATAGATTTATTTTACTTTTGATCCCATATTTACTCTTAAAATATTTACTTTGATAGTGGAAAGAGTACTAAAGTAACAATTTTCAAACTTCTCTTTTTCTGTCATCTATTAATTTATTAAAACATTTGAAACCGAATCTTACAACACAAAGCCAACAAGGATCGCAACCCTTATAGAGACTAAAGCCGGCGAGTTCACAAATCGAACATCCCGGAGACAATACCAACATGTCTAAAGCTAAGAGGGGGTGTACTTGAAACGCTTAGGAACTAAAGGAGCTAAAATCAAATTCCAAAGCGAGGACGAACAAACGATCATTCTGGAGAACTTGTAGTAGTACGTACTGAACCCAGAAACCAGAAATTGAGAGGACCATAAACCACCACAGGTCGAACACTACAAGAAAACAGGTCTTTAACGACTACGGGATTAGTTGTAGCTTGGTCGTAAAAAGGGTATTACGACCAATAAACAACTAATAACGATTGGTCGTTATCTGCTGGTCGTAATCACTAATTGGTTGGGCATTGGTCGTAAAGTTACGATTAAATATATTAGTTGTAAGGGAGTCGTACTTTTACGATTAAATCAATTGGTCGTAAAATAGATGTAATAAATGTAGTCGTACACGGGTCGTAAACATTTAGTCGTAAAGGAGATGTAATAAATGTAGTCGTAAGTGGGTCGTAAAAGGTTAGTCGTAAAGTAGATGTTAAATATTAGTTGTAACGTAGTCGTAAAGTCTTGTTTGTAATAGAGGTAAAGTAGTCGTAATTTAACGACTAACTTACATCGAATCTGTAATTTTAATAATTTGATTTTAAATATTAAAATTTATTTTAATAATTCAATTTTACAAAAAAAAGATTTAAAAAAAAATAAAATATTTTACGAATTTGATTTAAATTTATAAAAACATAATAATATAACATTCATAAATTCAAAGTTTTCAAAATACAAAATAATTAAAACCGAAAACTAAGCATTAAAAGAGCTCAGAACTCCTCTCCTCGGCACGCCGAGTCAAATCCGCCTGCTCTTTTGGAGTCGGGTTGGGGACGAAGGTCGGACGCAGGTTCTTCCACGATGCTGTAACCGACGGGTCGACGTTTGAAGTTGTCTCTATAAGCATATCGAACATGTTTGCCATCGACTTAAACATCCCGTTGTGGTCGGCTAACTTCTGGTTCGCAGTTTCCAACTCCCTCCGGACCGAGGACTCTTCTTCCCTTTGAGCAGCGTGTTCAGCTCTCGCCATGGGAACATCATTCACACTCCCGATCCCAATTATACGTCCCCTTCTCTTCAGAGCAACCTATATATAATTTATTAATAGATATTATTAGTACATATGTAAAATAAATATATGCATGTATATAAATTAAAAAGGTCGAATATTTTTACCTGCTCAAAAATTCGGTCTTGTTCGATGGCAGAAAGCTGGACCGGTGGACCATCCGGGTTTTGTTGCGTCAGCTGAGTCTGGACCTCCTGAATCCGAGCTTCTACATCGTTGTAGATCTGCTCTGTTCGTGGATGTACGAATTGGCCATCGGCATGGGAGTGGGTCTCCTTGTAGAGTCGGCTGAGAGTCGGCGGTGCTCCTTCTTTGGCAGCCTATATTTAAAAACAACAATCAAATGAATTAAACTATCGCATTAATTCCAAATTACTTAATTATTATATATATATATATATATATATATATATGTAATAAAAATTAAGAAAAAATCTAAAACTTACAATTTGCAATGCCCTTTTGGCATGTGGAGTATGTCCGAAAGTATGAGGTATTGGCATGTTACCTTGAGCATCACGGGTTAGCCGGGCGGCCGAGCATGTAAGAGACCTTTGGACTGACTTGGGCAAAAGCCAATAAGCCTTCAAGCCAGTCCAAACGTCATTGCTGAGGTACGTTTGTTTTGCTTCATCCCCGAAAAACTTCCACTTGTCCTTCCAGTCGCCAACAATGTTTTTGAGACGGAGCATTGCCTTGTGGTTGAACGCTTTCTTCACCGTCTCATTGATCCTAGTGGACCAATGCCATTTTTGCTACAAAACATAATGAAAAATATTAATTAGCCAAATTATTTAAATTTTTAAACATAAATAAATAAATTTAATTTAAAACTAACCGCGAAGCACTTGAACCAAGTAATGCGAACGTGGTTCGGTGTAAGAGTCCAATTAGGATGGGCATGCCGAAAGTTTCCTCTGATGATGTCCCCAACGCTCTGGCCCACATCATTGTCCGCTTTAAACCTACAAAATTTTAAAGAATTTATATATATAATTAAATATTAAATGTAAATTTTAAAATAATTTAATTAATTTAAAATTAATTACCAACTCGTGCCGGGTCGTAGATATGGATCGAGGACGGGTAAACCTTCTCGTCCTGGCATCCCGAGAATGTCTTCCACAAAATTAATTTGCATAAGGTGCATTCGGTGGCACCATCAAATCTGGATGAAGACCAGGAACTGCAGGAGCCTCCTCTGGAGGCTGGTATGGAACCTGCTCTGGAGCCGGCTGTGCCGGCTGTGGAGGTTGTTGTGGATGTTGTGGATGATGCTGTGGAAACTGATGATCATTAGGCTGCTGATCATGAGGCTGCTGATCATGAGGCTGCTGATGATCACGACCCTCCTCATAAGTAAAGTATGTAGTCGGGTCGTAAGGCTGCGGAGAGTATGCATGTGGATCGTATGGCGCCTGCGGAGGCACATACGGGACGCTAGGAATTTGGTTCTCGGGGACAGTTTCGGGGGTGCGGGAGGTAGAAGCTGATGGATCCGTCTGGCCGAGAAAGGTACTCCCGTAAGAAGTCCCCCTGCCACGGTTTCTAAGTCTCTTTCTACCGCCAGCCATATAAGATCGTCAATCTGAAGAAAAAAAATCAAAAACAATTCAAATAATTAATTAAAAAATTATAAACACATTTTAATATCATCCTAACTAATTCCAAACTTAATCTAATAACCTAACTAAATTCCAAACCTAATCTAATCACCTAACTAATTAACCACCTATAACTAAAACAAAAAAAATTACCTAGAGAGGGAGAAGCTCTGAGGTTGTAAGAGAGAGGGGAGTGAGAATGGAATGAGCAACGAAATGGCTTCGCGGTGAGAAGTTTATATAGAGATTTCGTTGTGGTCGTACATTGGTCGTACTTGTACGACTAAAGAGGGACCAATAGTCGTACATTGGTCATACACTTACGACTAATTAAGGACTAAATTCACAATAGTCGTACATGGGTCGTACCGTTAAAACCAACTAAATACGAATGAGTCGTATATTGGTTGTTAATCTACAACCCCTTTACGACGAATGCACTGTACGACCACATTGGGACCAACGTTCAATAAAAAAAATTGGAAGAGGTTTATCAAAAATTATGATAAACCTCTATTACCAATTTTATATAAATTATGAAAAAAGAGAAGAAAGATAATGGAATCACAAGTAGAAATGATGAAACATAAAGAAGTGTCTGTTTCTACTTATGTTTCCATATCTTTCTTCTCTTTTTTTTTCTAAAATTTGTATATATGGATTAATTTTCATGTGAGCAAATTTTTAAAGTCTACAAAAAAAAAGGAAGAAAAGAGAGATGGAATCACAAGAGAAAATAGAATCAATATAACGAATAGATAACCGAATTCTATTTCCACTTATGATCCCAAATCTCTCTTCACTTCCTTTTTTTTTAAGATTTGTAAATTTTGTTTATGATATGAGATGGTAAGAAGGGAGTATATATAGGGGCACATTTGACAAGTTAGCCGTACATTGGTCGTAATTGTACGACCAATGAGGGGCTAATGGTCATCTTAGTCGTACATGAGTCGTAATAGTACGACTCCATTAGGACTATGGTCAACTTAGTCGTACATGAGTCGTACATGAGTCGTAAGTATATATGTGTGGGCACTATGTGCGTCTTCAGAACTTGACCACCAAACTTCTTTTAGTTTTCCACCAAGCCGTCCAATCTGAATAAATATGTCTGGAACATCTTCAACAATATATGTCGGCATAACACCACCATCATCATATCTGCTCGTATTCCTTTTTTTGGTCCGGACTTGTGACGCAAAGTAGTAGGACGTAAAGTGAGATGTTTCCTCATTCAAACTCCCAGCAACTATTGAACCTTCCACCCTTGCCAGATTTTTTGCTTTGCCTTTCAAATATTTCATAGCTCGTTCGTAAGGATACATCCATCCATTATGAACAGGTCCACGTAGCATTGCCTCATACGGAAGGTGGATAACCAGATGTTTCATGACGTCAAAAAAGGACGGAGGAAAATTTTTCTCCAAATTACACATCAAGATCCGGATATTCGCATCAAGTTGTGTGATGACGTCTACAGTTAAGGTGCGTGCACTAAGATCTTCTAAAAAAGCTCCGATGCCTACACATAATTTACAATCATAAGTTTTTTCCAACAAGAAGAAATAATAACTTTAATTATTTGTTACCTGCAAGTGCTTCGTGAACCTCTTTTGGAAGCAACTCCGCAAGTGCAAATGGCAGAAGTCGTTGCATAAAAACATGACAGTCATGACTCTTCATTCCTGAAAACTTTTGTCCCTGATGATTAACACATCTTGATAGATTTGAAACATATCCATCAGAAAACTTCACATCTGACGCCACCCACTTGAACAACGCAGCTTTTGCTTGTGCTGACAATCTGAAAATGGGAACTGGAATTCTCCCATCGTTCATAATATGCAGTTCAATCCGAGAACATAATGCAGGTAAATCCAACCTTGAGTTCTTGTTATCTTTTGTCTTCCCAGGAACGTTCAACAACGTATTCATGATGTTGTCAAAGAAGTTCTTCTCTATATGCATCACGTCCAGATTGTGGCGCAGCAGCAGATCTTTCCAATATGGAAGTTCCCAAAATATACTCTTCTTGTGCCAATTATGCTGAGTTCCGTAACCATTAGGCATATTCGGAGGATTATGCCAATTACCGCCTTTGGCAACTGTGCTTTGTCCACCATAGTAATCAATATCCTTCTCGATTTCCTCTCCAGATAAATATGGTGGAGCGGTGTCCCTTACTATCCTTTTTGACCGAAAGTGTTTCTTGTTCCTTCGGTACGGATGGTTAATTGGAAGAAATCTCCGATGACAATCAAACCAGGACGTCTTCTTACCATGCTTCAACTGAAATGCGTCTGTGCTTCCCATACAATATGGACAAGATAGCCTCCCATGCGTCGTCCAGCCCGACAACATCCCATATGCAAGAAAATCACTAATAGTCCACAGTAGAACTGCTCGCATTGTAAAGTTTGTTCTCGTTGAACAATCATATGTCTGCACGCCTGTTGACCACAATTCCTTCAATTATTCAATCAAAGGTTGTAGAAAAACATCAAGGGATCTTTTGGGATGTTTGGGTCCAGGTATCAATATACTCATGAAAAGCAATTCTTTTTCCATACACATCTCTGGTGGAAGGTTGTATGGCGTCAAGAAGACTGGCCAGAGAGAGTATTGTCTTCCAGACATTCCAAATGGACTAAAGCCATATGTGCAGAGCCCAAGATAAACGTTGCGGGGGTTGCTTGCAAAATCAAGATAGACATTATTCAAATGTTTCCACGCTTTGGCATCAGAGGGATGATTGATCTCTCCTTCCTTCTGATCATGTTCTGCATGCCATTTCATCGACGCTGCCGTTTTTTCAGATTGATATAATCTCTTGAGTCTATCCTTGATTGGTAAGTACCACATCCGCTGGTACGGCACCCTATTTCGTCCACGTCCTTGCGGTTTATATCTTGGCTTCTTGCAAAATTTACACTCTAACAATTCTGCATCTTTTCCCCAGTATATCATACAGTTGTCTATACACACATCAATCATCTCCGAAGGTAAGCCAAGACTATGAACAAGTTTCTGAATCTCATAATAAGATTCAGCACACAAGTTATCTTCAAGCAAATACTCTTTAAACAACTCAGCCCATGCATCCATACAAACTTCAGGTAAGTTATGATCAGTTTTGATATTCATCATCCTAGCTGCCAAAGATAATTTAGAAAGACCTTCTCTACAACCTTCATAGATTGGCTCATTTGCTGCTGCTAGCATTTCATAAAATCTTTTTGCATCCAAATTAGGCCCCTCTACATTTTCAACCTCCTCTATTACTGATGTTGTTTCACGAAATGCATCGGTAACCATATCATGCATTCTATCATGATCTAACATATGATTTTCTTGAATAACACTTTCAGAAGGCAAATGTGGTTCATCTCTGTTACGAACATTTTCAACATGATTACTACCACTAGCTTCATTCCTATTATCACCCTCTCCATTGTTAAACCAAATATAGTAATGTGGAGTAAATCCTCTATTTACTATATGTTTCCAAACGGTTTCACTAGCAGCAAACTTCGTTTTTTTGCATTTACGACATGGACATAACATTTTACCCGTTTCTTTTGTGAGAGGCGTCTGTCCGGCCTGGTACATGAATATCTCTGCTCCGTTCAGAAATTCGTCTGTTACTTTTCTTGTTGAATCTTTATGCGCATACATCCAACTCCGAAGCGCATAAATATTTTCGGACATTTTTTTAACTATTTCCCGTTTTTTTTTTGCTCTTTTTGTTTTTTTTTGTGCATCTTAAGAGTGAGGGAGAAGATCATATTTATAGAGAAATTTCGATTTTGGTACGTACAATGTTACAACTAATTTACGTTTAAATTATAACTTAACTACCAAAGTGCAACTTTGTTCTCGTAAATCAGTTGTTAATTATATGTAAACTATTTTGATGTACCTAAGTCGTAATATTACAACTAATTTATGACTCCTTTAGTCGTTAATTAGATGTAAATTATTTAGATGTAAGTTAGTCGTAAAGTTACATCTAATGTACGACTACATATAAATTTAGTCGTACATTTGATGTAACTTTACGACTAACGTACGACTCAATGAATTAGTTGTAACTTTACGTCGACTTTACGACTAATATTTACTTAGTCGTACCGCAGTCCGTAATTTACGACCACCTTTTTGTAGTCGTAATGTTTGGTCGTTAGGCATGCGTTTTTTTGTAGTGGAACCACAAAATCACGATTACAGCCACGGCAAGAACAAACGAAAGACCAACGCCACCATAAAGCCAATAACTACTGACACTCGTCTGCAAAGACAACCCAGATCTTTGAGAGATCAAAGCACAAGATCAAGTCTTGAAACTCCAAGAGGGGAAAATGTCAAAAAGGACCAACGGCTCAAACACGCAGACACTCATGTACACAATCGCAACCATCTACAAGCAAGCGAATGATCACCTCCTTGCAAGAGAAGAGCCAGAGATCGAAGCCACTGTTTCGTCTTGAAAACTCACTCCACACCATAAGTGGAAAGAGAAGGCAATTAAATACCTCCACAGCAACTTACCATCCAAAAGACGAACCCCACAACCGAAACTTTGACAAACACGAACCACTGAAGGATCAAGAGAACAAGATGAAGTAGGAGCCTCTCTTGTTCAAAAGCTACGACTCACGGAAAGTATAGAAGCGACAAAGAAACCAAACCCGGACTATATAGCCCCGCTATTTAATAACCGTCGAGATGAACATCAAACACAGCTAAACTCCCGTAGAAGACAAATAAACACCAATCCAAACAAGAACAGATCTTGACTAACTAATAGATAACTAGGGAGAAGAGAATCGCAAATCCAATAGGCTCCAGAAACATCGATTGACAAACTAAATAACCAGATGCGAAAGAAACACTAACCCCCGTACCTGGACCGGATCACCGCGAACCGGATCAAATATTTGAACAGTCATTAGCCATGCTAACCGATTTGGAGACCATCAAGAACTCAAACGCTCAACATCCCAAAACCAAAAGGAAAAACATAAATCGAAGAGAACTAAAAGAAACATGAGTATCTCTGGCACCGGTGAAAAGCACCGGATACCAAAAAAACGTCGATCCGAAAAGTTAGACAAACCGCCTATAGCAGAGTTTGTCAGAACTTTTAAACAAACAGAGGAAAAATGATCAAAATAACAATTTTCACACTTCTCATTTGGTATAAAGTTTTTAAAATATGAGAAAGTTACGTTTAGTCCCACAGAAGATAAGATTAATACTAATACAATAATTTTCACTTAAGACAAACTACAAAAAAAAAGAAAAACAAATCGTAAGATAAATTGGACAAACTAAGAAAAACACGGTTTATCCACACAAAAAAACACGGTTTATCCACGATCAAGTAGAAGAAGTTTGTCAGCTTCTTACATCTAAATGGAACACATGCTACAGAGTTCAAACTCTCTGACAACTACGCACGTGTCACTTTCACTATTTGCTGAGAAATTACCAACACTAATTATTTATTTTGCATCAAAGCGAAAGAGTGTATAAATTAGTAAAGCCCCTTGCTTCTTTTCACCCTCTCACGGTCTATTACTGTTTGTATTTCAACAAAAAAAAAACAGAGAGCAAACCCTAGATCGTGTGTAAAAATGGAGAGGAATCTCGTGGGATATAGGTTTAGTCCTACGGGAGAGGAAGTGATCAACTATTACCTCAAGAACAAGATTCTTGATAAACCATGGCTCGTCAACGAAGCCATTAACGAGATCAACATCTGTGCTTACGATCCAGAGTCCTTGCCTTGTAAGTTTCCCTCTTTCTCAGCTTCAAAGATCAATCATCTATCATTTCTAACTTTTTGTTCGTGTGTGTGTGTGTGGTTGCAGCGTTATCGAAGCTGGAATCGAAGGATCTTGTATGGTACTTCTTCACTCCCAGGGAGTACCACGCATCTGAGAAGAAGAAGGGAACGAAGAGGACAACTCCTTCTGGGTATTGGAAAGCTACTGGTGTTGATCGGAAGGTCAAGGATAAGAGAGGGAATGGTGTGGAGATTGGGATCAAGAAGACGCTTGTGTACCATCATGGTAAATCAGCTAATGGTGTTTGGACTCCCTGGGTCATGCACGAGTATCACATCACGTCCTTGCCTCCTACTCAGGTAACAATCTGAAAGATTAAGTTTGAGATTCTGACTTAGTTGAATTGTTTTAATGATGTGATTATGGGGTTTGAGATTCTGATTCAATTTGGTAGCTTAAGTAAAATTGGTCTTATGTTTCATGTTTTCTTGCTTCTGATGTAGTCTTGATCTTCTTGATTTACATTCTCTCTGGTCTAGTTTTTCTCCCCTGTGTTAGATGCTTAGCTCCATTTGAGGGTTTTAAGTGTTATACAAAGTTGTGGCATACTTTTGTGTTGCTTCTCTCAAAGCTTGTGATATACTTGTTTGAGTCATGTGTATTCAACAAGTAATCTTCATAAATTGAATAAGGGGTTGATTCATCTGTCTCTGGTCTAGTTGATTTTCCTTGTGTTGGTTTCTATATTTAGGTCAATTTAAGGGTTTAAATGTTTTACAAGTTGTGGCTTAGTTTTATTTTTCTTCTGTCAAAGCTCTTAATAAAGTTGGTTGGGTGATGTGTATTCAACAAGTAATCTTCTTTAAATGAATTTGGTCTACTTTATTCTTTTGCTAGATGAGATCGATTTGGCGGGTTTTGATACAGTCTTTCTCTGATCTCTTTGATAAGCTTTATTTTCTCCTGCCTACAAATTAATTTTTGTTTAAATGAATTTGGTTCTGTGTTTAGTTGAACGGTCTTATGTTTCATTTTTTTTTCTTGATCTTCTTTATGCGAATATGGGGTTTGATTCATCTGTGTGTGATCTAGCTCAATTCGAGGGTCTAAGTGTTATACTAGTTATGGCTTAGTTTTATATTGCTTCTGACAAAGGTTGTGAATAATAGAGTTGTCTTTTTTTTTGGGTCAAAAATAGAGTTGTCTTAGTGTTGTGTAATCAACAAGTAATATTCTTGAAATGCATTTGGCCTTTTAATTTATTTCTGATTTAGTTGTTCGATGAGATATTTTTAGCTCAATTCGAGGTTCAACAAACACTTGTTTGAGTGATTTGTATTCACTTTTGTTTTGCTGACTAATAACACTATTGTAATTGCTGTAGAAATTGAGGCCTAGTTGTATGTTCCTGCTGTCAAAGCTTGTGGTAATTCAACTTTGTTTTGCTATAAAACAGAACTCATGTGTGTGTTTGAATATGTTACAGAGGAACTATGTTATCTGCCAAGTAATGTACAAGGGTGCCGACGGAGACAGTTTGTACGGTAATAACTCCAATGAGTTGGTCTCTGCTTCCAATACTGGCAGAGTGATTAACACAACCCCTGTGGTGAGTTTAGTGTCTGACATGTGTTTTAGTTTTTCATTAGTATCATTTCTTTACTGGCTCTCTCTTTTACATACTCAGGCTGAGCAACGAAGGGACAAAGATCTCTATATATCTGTTGATGATTTGGCCAACCCACTGAATGAGCAGGATGATGTCTCTCTATTCAATCCAGACACGTTTTTCAACGACAACTACTGCCCTTACCAGCAGCCGCAAGCTCCCTGGGATGATGATTATATCAATGAACTGCTGAGTTTTAACGGAGGGAACTATGATGATGTGCTACGCGATCCAGACATCACAATGCAAGAGCACCGCAACGATCACAGGCCAAAGAAAGCTTTGACAGGGATCATTGTTGGTTGTAGCAGTGACAGCGATGATGCTGAATCCATATCTGCAACGGTAAGCCTGTTGAAACTAATTATTATTGCTAGAGTAGAGAAAATATTTTACGAATTGTTTCGACAACTTTTTATGAAACAACTTTAGTAAAATAAAACTAAACGTTTTTTTTTTAGGATTTTTGTAGTATGACAAAGCCTACATTACATCACTCGTTTTCTTTATTTATTACTTTCATGGAGTTAATCTGTATACTAACTCAGATTTTTATTCTAATATGACCAGAGTTACCAAGGAACATCAAGTCCAGATAGCTTTCATAGTTTGAGTGGGAAGTTCCACTCTAGTGCAGACGAGATTCCATCTTTGAGGAAAGACTCTGTCACAGATATTCAACCTCCGGCAGAAACTTCTATTAATGGAAAGACCCGGAAATCTCGGCGCACCATACCATCAAAACTAGAGGTCCTGAGCTACTCCAATGTTGATTCCGGATTCTTGTAACTTATAGTCTGTTTACTTATATTATGTGGTTTCCTTTTCAGGTGAAAGAAAGCAAGTCTAGAATCATTAATGCATCCATGGAGAAGAAGTCATCAGCATCATTATCTATGTTGAAGACAGAGAAGATGGGCTGGTTTATTACAGAGGAACCAGTGGACAGAAGAACCCGCAAGAATCCACCGTATATCTATCTCATGAACATGATCATAGGCTTCATCCTCTTGATGGCTGTCATTAGCAACATCATATCCGTTTTACTAAGCGTCAAAACTTGAAACTGCTGGTGAAGTTTGATTGCGAGGAGAGGCATAGTAGATGGAAGCACTTGTTTTTATTTGGCTTTTTTCTGATTCTATTTTTGTTTTGAATGTGTAATAATATATTTGTGTGTATGTATGTATCTATGAGCAATAGATGGAAATTCAATTGTTCTTCTGAAACTATTACATGTGTTTCTTGTGCTTTAAGGTAAGAGTGAAATTTAGTATTGTCAACCTAGTGTAAGGCCCCTTGCATATTGCACACATTAGAAATCTTACATTTTAGACGCTAATATTATCAAGGAAAAATTCCTTTAAAATACGTGAACTCATTTTTATTTGCTAATAAAATATACAAAATTATTTTGAATTCTCGTTTAATAGACGAACTAATTTTCCTTGCCTATTAAATACACAAACTTTTGAAATTCGTAAGTTTTTATACATAATTTTAAACGGCGTTAGCTGTATTTAACAAAAGTAACGACGGCGTTAATATTTAACTAAACAAATGTTTAAATGTAAAAATAATTTCTTAAAAATATATGAACTAATTTTCATTTGCTAATAAAATATACAAACTATTTTAGATCTCCGTTTAATACATAAACTAATCTTTGTTTCCTATTAAATACACAATCTTTTGAAATTTATATATTTATACGTTGTAACAGAAGTTGACATTAGTTTTAATTAAACACGTGGTTAAACTGTGAAAATACGTTCACCCTCAACCAAAACATCTCAAATCGATAGAGCCTAATCCAAGTTAGTTTCAATTCGAGTTTGACACCTTAATTTGTTCAATCTTTTTATTCTCCAAACTCTGTTCATTTTTTTCTCTTCGCTTTGATTTTCCTTTGGTATAGAAGAAAGCTAACAGTATAATCTATTGGGAGGATTTTTAAGGAATTTTTCTTTCATAATTTAACCACATATTTAATTAAACACTAATATCGTTTTTACTTCTGTTAAACATAGTTGACATCGTCTAAATCATATTAAAATATCGTCTAAATCAATGTATAAAATCTGCAAATTTCAAAAGGTTGTGTATTTAGTGGGAAAAAAAAATTAGTTCATGTATTAAACGGGGATCCAAAATAGTTTATGTATTTTATTAGAAAATGAAAATTAGTTCATGTATTTTTAAGGAATTATTTTTACTATTTAAACACATGTTTAGTTAAACGTTAACGTCGTCGTTACTTTTGTTAAATATAATTAACGCCGTTTAAAATGATATGTAAAACCTATGAATTTCAAAAGTTTGTGTATTTAATAGGCAACGAAAATAAGTTAGTGTATTAAATTGGAATACAAAATAGTTCATGTATTTTATTAGCAAATGGAAATTAGTCTGTGTATGTTTAAGGAATTTTTCCTATTATTAATAATACAAAATTAAAATAAATTAACCAATCATAAATAATGCAACAAAATATTATTGGTGAACCAATTTTGTATAAAGTGAAAGTGTTTTAGAGCATTAAAGCATTTTATATTTTAGATAAAACTTTCCAAAATATCTTACATTGTAGAACTAATAGAGTATATGTTTATGGAAAATATGATTTGATTATTAACTCCAGGTCAAGGTTTTAACGTTTTTATGTAACACTAGGTCCTGGTCCGTGCTTTGCGTGGAATTATATTTTAAATATTAATTTTGTTTAGGTAATTGAAATTATAAATTATTCTAATTTTATATTATATTCTAAATTCATAAGTCCAAAATTCAAATTAACTTGAGTAGAGTTGGTTGTTTTAGTATCTGAATTTTCTTTTGTTGAAATGTTAGTACCTGAGTTTGCCGAAGAAGCCAAATATTTGAACTGAGATGATTCAACACATTTCTCGCATTCCGAATACTCTTTTAGAATATATATGCATAATCACTCTATTGTTGTTAGTTGTTGCTCAAAAAAATGTTCGTTAGTTGTTGTTAAGAGGCAAAATGTCATAATCCTTTTTGTATTTTTTTTTATCGATGTGTAGTTTCTCCCTATCGATTTAAAGACACAAACAGAAAAAAATATAAAAATTTGAGAAAATCTAATTTTAGAGTTTAATTAATTATTTTCTCCTTTCATTTTAATTATCGTTTTAGATTCATGAATGAGCAATCTAGAGAAAATATTGTTCCGGAAAGAGGTTTACGACAAAGAGATCATTTGTCCCCTTTCATCTTTATTCTATGCACGGAAACGCTCGTTAGCCTTCTTAATTATGCAAAGAATCAAGGAAAGATAACGGGGATGCGTGTTATCCGCGCATGTCCCTCGGTATCCCATCTTTTATTTGCTGATGATAGTCTTTTATTATGTAAGTCGGAGCCCCGTGAATGTGAAGAAGTGATGAAAGTGGTCAGGAAATATGAACAAGCATCTGGCCAACACATTAACTTTGCCAAATCCTCAATACTCTTTGGTAAAAAGATTAATGCAAATTCTAGACAACAGATCAAAGATACTCTTGGTATCCAAAATAAAGGAGGAATGGGGACGTACCTTGGTATCCCAGAAGACATTAGTGGATCCAAATGCAAACTCTTCGCTTTTTCGAAAGATAAACTAATGCATAGAATAAATGGATGGACGGGAAAATGGCTTTCCAAAGGTGGAAATGAAGTACTGATTAAATTCATCTTACTAGCTCTTCCGACATATGTTATGTACAGCTTTCTGCTTTCGTTGGAGATTTGTGAAAATCTCTTGTGAATATCATTGCACAATTCTGGTGGAGTTCTAATCCCCCAAAAAGAAGAATCAATTAGGCGAAATAGGAAAAGGTATGTTTACTGCGGGAGGAAGGTGGGATTGGTTTCCATATGATCCATGAGTTCAACCTTGCCCTGCTAGCAAAACAACTATGGAGATTTGTGCAGTACCATGATTCACTGGTGGCTAGAGTTCTGAGAGGAAGATACTACAGAATGAGTTCGTCTTTGTGGAATTTATTTGTAAGTAGCCCATCATATGTATGGACCAGTATATCAGCTGCACGGAAATTACTACTACTTGAATCAGACACAAGATACATTCAGGATATGAAGTCAAGGCATGAGAGGATCCTTGGATTCCTACAGACCCAGCTAGACCAGCCCGACCTGTGGCTCCAGCATTGCATCCGAAAATGAGAGTAAGCGACCTGATTAATCAGGAATTAAACGATTGGGATGTGGGGTTACTGGAAAACTATGTCGACCCTGCTGATATATGTCATATAAGGAGTTTTGCTATAAGCACGACTCATTGTCGGGATACCTTTTGCTGGAATTACACCAAGAATCGTCAATATCCAGTCAAACCAGGATATTGGGTAGCTCGGAACTTACTGAAGGCGGATGAAAGAAAGGCGATAATAGAACCAATCACAAAGCTCCAAGCCTTTTGCTTGGAGTATAAAAGCTCCTAAGAAGATATGTCATTTTATATGGAACCTGAATAATTTGTGACCCATGCGATTTTTGAATGCCCACCAGCTTTACAAGCTTGGTATTTATCAACGACACCGACAAGCCAAGATATATTTCCTCTCCCAGTCCCGAGTATATATGCTAATATGGACTATCTTTTCTGGCGAAAGAACAACATAATGGAGCTATAATTAGACAGGGATCCTTATCCCTGGATAATTTGGTATATTTGGAAAGCAAAAAATGACAAACTGTATAGGGGAATAGACAGAGATCCTCTGGAACTAGTGAGGTATGCTGAGAGTAAATGTCAAGCATGGTTCATGCAAATGAGAAGATACCACCAACCCCACAAGTTTATAGCGCTAAAGAACCTCAAGTCTTAAGCTTGAGAAATAAACGCAAAATGGATCACAGAAACCAACAGATCAATTCAGTGGATACGGATGGGTCTGGATGGACAGTTTTGGAAATGTATAGTTAATGGATACACAGAACAGTAGCCGAAGAGAGTCAGCTTTACACTCTGAACTAGAGGCATTATGATGGGCAATGAAAAATATGCTCCAACATTCAACATGTCAGAACTTTACCACAGATTACAAGGATTTGATCGTCTTGATAAAGGAACCCCATATGTGCCCACGATTTGCAACAGAGCTGGAAAAAATAGAAACACTGGAGATATGTTTCTCAGACTTCAAGATCACACACATGTCCATGATTACATAACTAGATTGCATATTCTTTAGCTAGAACTGCGAGATCTTTCAACGGATCTCTTTATTTTATTGGTTGTTCTATTTTGGTCTGGTTATCCAGACCACCTTAAGTTTCATTAGTAGAATAGTTTTTCGCCGGCACAAAAAAACAAAGAAAAACAAGAAGTATCATCTCCCTCTTGACCTCAAAAACGTTATTCCCTACATCTCTGGTAATCGTGATTACTTAATGACTATATGTCGCAGTGAATCATAGGAAATTTAAGATATTAATATTTAAGATATCATTAGTGACCAGTAAATGAATAAAGGAATAGAAAAATAATTTTCTTTTACAAAAAATGTTTTTATTCAGTAGTTCTTTATAAAAGGAGTGAAAAGGACTATGAAAGAAAAAATAAATAAATAGTGTAATTTCTAATGAACCAAGAAAAGTTCACTTATTATGTAGTTTTTCATTGTAATTATTTTCCATTTCATTCTTCTTTTGATATAAATATTAAAATTTATTGTTAATAAATACATATTTCACTAAAAGAACATCAGTGAAGATTATATTGTCATCAAAATAATTTAAGTTCGGTTGAAGAGTGGGATGCTCAACATTTTGAGCTAGATCTGTATCAATTTTAATGTGAAATCCAAAATCGAAATATATATTTAATCTATTTTCTTTAATCCCAGTTACTCATAATGTTTTTGGGTTAAATTTTAATTAGTCATAAGTTGTAATCCATATATATATATTCAAAATGAATGTGGACAAATTGCGTTTTCATGTTAATAACTTTGCATATATATATATATATATATATATTCAAAATGAATGTGGACAAATTGCTTTTTCATGTTAATAACTTTGCTTAGGACACTTAACTTTTACTTTCGTGTTTGGTTTAATACGGTGAACATAACTTTTATTACTATTTATGTCTTCATCACATTTAATAATTGTAAATTGTTCTTTTCTCGTAAAAGAATTGTAAATTGTTTTACTGCAACAAAGTCCAGCTAACTGTCGAATGGGTGGAACAAAACAAAAGAATTTGACTAATACAGCGTCATTTATTTTGTCTTGTAAAGATCTTTTAACACACTTGTGTTCAAAAAAGTGTATTCAATAAAATAATATTTACGTGTACCAATAAGTTCAACTACGTTGGTAGTGGACAGAAACAAAATAGTAATGGTAGAAACTAGAAAGTGCTTTTGGGATTTTTTTTCTTCTTCAGAATGGAAAAACGTGTATCCACTAAACACTATTTAAACTGATATTTTAAAGCTTGTTTATGTATTATCACCATATTTATTTTTAGTCGGAAATAATTTAATTTAACTGAAATATAATATGGTTTAAAATTAGTTATGACATCACCATTACATTTAATGTTGCTTATGATTTTGATACTTTTAAAAATATTGTAATAACTCATACGTTACTATTAATATAACATTAAATAATTTAATTTTCAAAATAGATGTATGAGAATATTTTTTTGAAAAATGAAATAGTATTTAATTCTATTTTGTTTTAAAACTACTATTCACAATTTTATGTATTTTTAAAAAATATTATAATTTTCTAATACTAATAAAATTAATTTGTTTTAATATCAAAATTTTAAATATTATTTAATTTTAAGTTTTGATAATTATATATCTAAAAAAGATTTATGTAATTTTATACAATTTGATTTGGTATATTAGAACCAAATAAATAGATAAAATATATATCCAAGATTATGATTTTAAATGTGCATATCTATTCTCTAATATAAATTTAAAATGAAAAAAATATTTGTTTATCTTAGTTTTTACATTTATGTGAATTAAAATTAATCTAAAATATTGGTAAGCAAGTAACAAAATTGAAGTAATTATTAAAGTTTTAATTTTAAATATGCTTTAAAAGCGCCTACTTAATAATCTTTCTGCACAATGTTTTTATTTGTTCAATGCCCAGCTTATTTATCTTTTCTTCCCTTACTTGTTTCAGCTTAGTTAGCCATTCACAGAAAGAATTTTCTATTTTTTGACATAATATGTTTTGATCGATCCAAAAACGGGAATAAGTTTGGAGCGCAAGGAACAAGAAATGCGGCAACCCCCCTTCATGCGGAAGCGGAAGGTCTGTTATGGGCTATGCAGGAGATCTTAAGATGGGAAATCGAAAGATCCGGTTCGAGTCAGACTGTGAGCAACTGATCAAGCTGTTGGAGGAAGAAGAAGACTGGCCAGCAATGGCACCCGAGTTAGATGAAATTAAAGCCCTCTCGACTGAGTTTATCAGTTTCTCTATTGCCTATATACCGAGATCACTGAACGTCCGTGCCGACTCCCTTGCTAAAGGAGGACGATCATGCGTATTTGAGTCCTTCTTCGTCAACTGTTTCGCATCAAGTTGGCTGGCTTCTGATGCTGGTCAAGAAACTGCAAACTAGTTCTTAAGTTCTTTATTTTCGATGTCAAAAAAAAAAACGGGAATAAGTTTTGATTACAAACACGACTCTACAAAAATAATTCAAATCAAAAATTTTCTAACTAGCTTCGTTCAACCCGGCACGCTGCATGTTCCGCTAGTTTGAATCCTAACTTCATGAGAATTGGTATCACTCTAAACCGTCGACGTTGATCGGAACTTCTTATGAGGTGTACGATGTAGCTAATACCGATGAACTTATCCGATGTTGGCATTATATATTCTTTTACAATTAATGCTATATATGTACGGTTTATGTTTTCCTTCCTCTATTTGACTACTTCTCCACTTTATATCTCTCCCATCACAAGTCACAACTATATACATATAATATTGGTGTAGAAAAAGTGAAAAACTATATACTATTTGTCCATTGATGCTAGCCAGCTTTCGTCTTGAACCGGACATTTCAAAAGCAGTTACTTTCTTATAAAAAACATGAATCCTTCTCTCTCTGGCTGTCCTCGCCTATCCCTTTCTCTAAAAAGTGAAATCATCATCTATCTGTTTCGATATGTTCCTGACTAAAATCAAGATATTCAGAGCTTTCGGTCTAGATAGTAAAACCTCATCTTACTTTAAGCTTTTATAAGAGAGTAGCTAGTACTGTTTTCTATGAGTCAATGCATGTAATTTATTGAAATAGAGCTCCTAAATGGTCCACACCATAGATTAACTTATCTACTCAGCGTAATTGCTTACGTTGTTCCACAATATAGATTAAAATGTTTGCACAAAAGGTCCCAAAACTTGATTAATTTGGCGTACCACATAGAAATGAAACTTTTTTACAGAAAAGTAATCACATAGACTTGGTGATCTACATGGACTAAAAACTTGGTGATCTACTTTTTTTTTGTAACACACGACTTGGTGAATTACATGGACTAAAAACTAAATTATAACTCATAATTTAGTTACCCATACAGAAATTTTGCTTAACTTAACTTTGTGTCCAAGAAAACTCCTACATTTTTTTTTGGCAAGCAAACTTTTCTTAAAATGTATACCTTTATATTAATATCTGTTATGAATAATAAAAAAAATCTTGAGTACAAACAATCATAATAATTGATTTGTGATGGTCACACGACAAAAAAAGGTTTACGAACTTATAAAGTCCAACAATGTAATGATCACTAAAAAGGAAGCGAAAATTCTTGCAAGAGTATAATATTAGAAAGAAAAGTAAAAAAAAAAGGTATATATATATGGAGGAGAAAGTGTTACTTGACACACCCAAGAGGAAATTATTTTCTGTCTTTTGGAGATAGAGAAGAGGACTTATTTTTCAAGAAAGACAAAATGAGAAAACTTTGGGGCAGTTTTTCCTAACCAAACCAGTGGATTTCAAATCCGTTCAATCTTACTGAACAATGAACCATAATCTAAGCATATCCTATTGGTTACTTAAGCTTCTCTTCAGTTCGAACGGTTCCCCTTTCGGTTTGGTTATAGACGCATATCCTACTTGGTTAAGTTTTTTTTTTTCTTTTTGAGAACTAAAGTTTCTGTTTAATCCAAAAAATCCGTATGGCTTGGGTGAAACCGGATCAAACTGATGACCTATTGTATTTGTTGCAAACAAACGCGAATTAACTTAGAAAAATATAAAAGAGCAAAATAAATTGAGGTAATACCCGTTTATAGTTTTTTATTATTATATGAATGAATAATTTTAGAAATTCTTACACCCGTATTTAGAGTAAAATCCGATTTTATTTTCTCTATAAGAATAAATACTTATATGGAAAAGATAATTTTTCTAAACCAGAAAGGCATACCGTACCGTAGGGACCGCAGGCTCCGCACCCCTAGATATCAACCTTGTTAGGGAATCTATCTTCCTAGCACCTGCGAAGTCCGCACTCGGTCGTAGTATTTATTTATATTTTTTCATGCATGAAAAAGTATTAGTGGAATTCATTACGCTACCATCTAAGAATATCTCTAAAAACCTCTTATTTTAAGGTTTAGAAAAACCTCAAATATAAGAATTGAAAATGTTTATCTCCAAAATTAAAACTTTATATTAAACCTTAAAACTTGTGTATTTTACATTGTAGTCTTTATTTCTAATGAAACTTAACTAAAAGCATAAATCTTTTACAATAAATATTAAATATATAATAAAAGTATTATAAAAATTGATAAATAAAATAGTATACTATAGTAAAATATTGCATGCAAATAAAAACATACAAAATAATTCATTAAATTAGAAATAAATCACATAATTATTCATTATAATTACTTCCATAATGTTTTCATATATGATATATTAAAACATTTTGAAGTAATAAATGAGTTTTTATTTTTTATTTGTAGATTGCAAACTAAAAAAAGTTTTGAAAACAAACATTATTGTTTACTGTCATTTCAACTTGTAAAAATGATGTTGATTTTACATCTCTAATTGGTGTGTGATATCACTTTAATCTTCAATAATTATGTTATTCATAATAATGCACATTGTTATTATATCATGTAAAACATTATTTAATATTTGTATAATATTTTTTGTATTGTTAATACATTATTGTTCTTTTTAAACATTATTGTTCTTTTTATAACATTATTTAAACGTTATTGTCCTTTTTAATACAAAATATAATATTTTGTATCAAAAAGAACTAAAATGATTAAACAAGAAATTTATTAATATTATTTGGAGTGCACAAAATCTTATATTTGAAGTTATAAATGGACTTTTGAAGTCGTGACAAAAGAAAAGCTTTTGAAGATGTTCTAACGCACTCCACAAAAAAGGGCTTTTCGTGTGTTTTTCTCCGTGTGTCATATATGTGGTTTCCTAATTATGTTATAACTATTTCCAATTCTAATATGTTATTTCTCCATGTGTCACTCACTATATATATGCGGTTTCCTAATTATGTTATAACTATTTTCAATTCTAATATGTCATGACTAGTTTTTTCAAATCCTTAACTATCTCTCCGTCTCTCCGGCCATTCGAAACTACTACAAGTTTATCTGATATTTCGCCAAATAAAATGAAATTCTCTGATGAGGAAATCTTTTCCATTGATATATGTGTTTAACTGTTGGTTAAGGTAAGAATCATTAGGAAAAAAAAAAACTAAATGCCACGCCTGTTTTTTAAAGAATTTTTGTGCGTCTGTGATTTCTTCCTAAATTCTGAAGGTTTAAACTGTTATGAGCGCCGGGTCGTTCGTAGCCAAGTGGTTACTGAGCTCTGTCTTCGGACCCTGGCGTGAGGGGTTCGACCCCTCCTTACCTCAGTTTGAGGATTAAAGGTCTAAAGTGACCAAAGTTAACCAAAAAAAAAAAACTGTTATGAGCAGCCATGCATCAATCCTTAATTTTGAAGTCCCAATTCTTTTTAATATTACCAGCCACGTGGACATCCACAATAAGAAAGGAAACAATTGCGCAAATATGCAATGTAGACTTTTACGGCTAGCCAACGCGTAGGTTTGGAAAAAATAACAAACTTGTGGCTGCGAAGAGATTACTCATTTACTCTCTATGTTTTATATTAATTGTCTTTTTAATGTTTTTCTGCTACAAAAATAATATTACTGTGCAATTTTCAGTTTAATATTAATTACAAATGCATTGATTTTATAAATAATCTCGTTGATTTCAAATACATTAATTGAATACTGTATTTGTAATTAATGAAAACAAATATATTTTAATAATTGTTTTAATCTGTATAAAAAATGTCAAAGTAACATTTTTTATGAAACGGACTAAATAGTAAATAACTTATTTGAAAAATTAATTCATTTTGCTGACCTCAAATTTTAATAAATTTACGCGAGTGCGTGGGCCTCTGTACTTTTATCTAATCTACTGGAGTTCTTTTTGGCATCACCTAAATCATTGTTTTTGTCATCTGATGTATATTATATAGTCAATGATTAGCTTTCATCACAACAACCCTTCTGATCTGATATAGTCATAAATGTATACCCACCAAACAGAACATGACTAAATAAAAAGATCCATAACCTAAAACTTAACAATGACGGCTTAAACAAAGAATAAAATAAATCGTTTACAAAGTAACTTCTAGCCAACAAGATGGCCCGATGCCACATATGACTGTGAACAGATAGAATCAGAGCCGGTCCTTGTTTTGTCTGAAGCTGCAAGCCGAACACAAAAAAATGGCCGAAAAATTGATCATGGGCATTAATGGACTTGAACCCTTGCACACTTTGAAGTATAAGAGAAGCTCTTCTATTAGCACAACAATACTCCAATTCAGTTTTCCAATCTAAGAAACGTTACATGGCAGTAATGGTCATCCCGCCGTCCAATTCAGTTGTCCAATCTAAGAAAACACATACTTAATTTTCCTAGTAGAAGTTTTATACTAATAGATATTTAAGGAATAAATTTTGAGCTGGTGCCGAAAAAAAAATAATTTGAGCGAGATACGCGCTGAAAACACACATAAATTTAACTTATTACTAGATTATGACCCGCGCTTTGGAAGCGCAGAATATTTTACGATGAAAATTTTCACTAATAACTTAACAAATATTTTGGTAACTCAGAGGTTTTCCCTGACTTTGTCCGTGTCAACAAACAAAAGAGTGTATTTAAAATATTTTTGCATTTAAATTAGTGTTTCTAAATTCAACCCGATTGTGATTATGCCGGTTAATCCGGAGATCTGACAATTCAATTTAGGTTTTTAAAAAATACATATTAACAAAAAGCACTAAAATCCGAAACTAACCGATTGAACTGATAGATGACCAATATGTAATCTAATTTGATTTAAATTGTAATAGTTTCATAATTTGTAATCTTATAATCCAAATTTTAAAGTTCATTATTTTGCAATTTATGAAATTATGATGTTTCTACAAAATTTTAAAGAGAAAATGATAGATATAAAATATTAAGATTAATTATTGTATTGTTTGGAAACATTGATAATAGTATAAAAATATACTGTTTGGAAACATTGATAGTAGTATAAAGAAATAAGTATATTGTTTGGAAACATGGATAGTAGTATAAAGAAAGAAACATTAGTGATTTAATGTAGGTTTAACTATAAAGTATAGATGTATATTTAATTTAAAAACTTACAAAATAAATGTTAGGTCCAACAGAATGTTTCTGTTTTAATAAGATAGATTAGATCTTGACCCGTCCGATTAGACGGGTATTTGCTTTAACTTGTAAAAATTTTATCAACTTATACCAAATTGAAAATTATTGAATTTATAAAATATGGTCCACGTTCGTCGCAATCATATGATTGTTATTGTATTTAATGTGCTTGTAACACAGAAAAATACTAATAGCTTAGTGTATATATATTTTGCATTGTTTATTTGATATTGTAACCATAATATAGAAAAATGTAATTTTTAAATTAATAATGACATATTTATCGTATTAATAGACAAAAATCTTATTTGAGAAAAATATATTTTTACCTACGCATTATATATAAATTATAAATATCAATAACTATAATAAACAACTAATAATTACAATGGTCCAATAAATAATAAAGTTATCAAAATGGATCTTAATATCAAATTAAATAATGTGACCCAATTCTATAGTAACAGTTTTTTAAAACATAAGTCCAAGATAGATGTTATCTTTGTGTCCAAACTACATTTTTTAACTCTACAATTCATGTTGCCAAACAAAATTAAAAGATACTTCTACTTTAATAAGATAGACTAGATCTCAACCCGCACAACCGCGCGGGTATTTGTTTTTATTTTATAAATGGTTATAACTAAACATTTTAAATAAAATATTAACATTTTAAGTGCTTTATATTTTTTTGAAAGTGTTAGTGCTTTATATTGTATAACTCTATAGTCTTATTGTTTTAATTTTCTTATTCGACATTATAAATATATAATGATTTTTATATACATTAAACATTTTTATTAATTATTATTAAATACTAATATATTTTTGAGTGCAATATACGAAAATTCACAATTTGAAATAATAAACAGAGTCTCACATACAAAATATGATTTTTTTTTAAATTTGGAAAGTTTTCATAAATACATCTTAAATTATTTTTGACTATACTATTGAAATAATATTTATTTAGAATAATTTATTCATGTTTTATTAAAAATATAGGTTAGCATCTATCATTTTCGTATATTGCATAATTATATAAGCAAATACATTATTTTGTTTAAGTTTTCCAGTCATAATATTTTATTAAAATTTTATGTATAGCAGCATCTATAAATTATTTTTATCGATATAAGGTTTTTTTTTTTATGTTATGGTAAGTTTTCTGATTTTTTTAGTAAAAAAATATTTATTTATTTATTTAAATGAAAGAAATTAGGTTATTTTAATAATATATATAATTTTTATATTTATTTATATATCATATCTAAATTAATACAATATATACTATAATAAATTTTATAAAATATAGTATTATAATTTTATTTTAATTAACATTAATTTATAATAATATTATATTTCTAATCGCAAAATTGTTAATGTATTATGTTTATAAAAAATATTTAAATTTTTTGGTAAGATCTTGTTAGATTTTCTCAACAGATTTTCTATGAATATATGGAATGTTATAGTAAATCATAATAATAATGATAAGATTAGAGAATAAATGTAACATGACTTTCTAAGAATATATTCAATTTAAAGAATCACACATAAATCAAGGTTGTGACTTCTGTTTTAATATATTAAGACTAGATTTTGATCCGCGCGAGTGCTTTTTCCAAATTGAATTGAGGATATTATAAGCTATGTCGGTTGCGTATTTCAGTTTTCCATGGTGAAACAATCAAGTTGATATGATTGATAAGTAACTTATAATTTGATAATTCTATGCAAAGCATAACATATTCTAGTGTTTTGTTTGTACAACATATTCACTTTTTAGAACATATTTACTTTGTTTTTAATATATGACGTTTTAAATAGTTTTTTCACTTCAAATTAGATGACATTTTCAATTTTCAATGCAAATTTATTCTTTTTTCTTCTTATATAGCATTTTATATTCTCCACTTAACGTTTTTTTGATTGGATTATAATTAGGTGAATACTTAATGATATTTTTGGTTGGATAAAATATTTTTCTTTTTTTTTCCTTTTCCCCCTTAATTTGTGATAAAATAGAAAACGTTAATTCTCTAAAATTGGTGTTTTTCAAATTGAATTGAGAAAATTATAAGCTATGTTGGTTGCGTATTTCGATTTTTCATGGTGAAACAATCAAATTTATATGATTGATAAGTAACTTGTAAATTGATTATTCTATACAAAGCAGAAAATTTCAATTGTTTTTGTTTGTAAAATATATTCACTTGTTTAGAACATATTTATTTTGTTTTTAATGTGTGACGTTTTAGAGAATTCTTTTCATTTCAAGTAGATGACATTTTCAATTTTCAATGCAAATTTATTCTTTTTTTTATATAACATATTATATTCTTTAGTTAACTTTTTATTGGATAATAATTAGGTGAATAGCTAATGATGTTTTTGGTTAGATAAAATAGAAATTATTTTTTTCCTTAACTTGTGTGAACAAATCTAAATTTCAAAGTAAGAAAAATGGAAATAGTGTCATTTAGTTGATTATATATATTAGTACATCTATATTTTTAAATAAATTTGTTTCATAGACAAAAATATGCTATATTTTTCTCTATTATATAGATTACAATTTATTATATATGTAAAATTAAATTTCAATTTAGATTTAAAGTTTGAACATCATTTTAGAGAATGGTATTAAATATATATTATTAAATATATTTAAATTTAGATATATGATTATAAATGAATTATAGTTATATGTTTTAGAATGGTATTAATTTAATAAAATTGTTAATATATATTAAAGAATAATCACATGTTGTGATACTTTTGTCGTCATCATAAAAATAATAAAATTAATCATATGTTATGGTTGCATGACATAATATTAAAAAATACATGATAGTATATATATATATATGTATAATATAATCATATATTATGATTGCATAACATATGAATTTTTTTGGTTAATGAAATGACTTACAAAATAGTGAATGCCGACAAAATAATGATATATGTTGTTAATAGTTATTAGATTAATAAGTTAATTTTTTTTATGGATCAGTTGGTATATTTAATTTATTGGTCTTGAATACATATTTTATATTAACAGTAAACAAATTTGAGATTCTCCTTAAAATAGTATATTGTTGATTTTGTTAAAATATTAATAAGATATATTTTGATTATATTTATTATAAAATTAGATGATAGAATAATTAAAAGTAATGATTTCCTAAGAGATGGTACAAAATAAAATATTACACATTAAATAAGTTATGACTTCTATTTTAATATATAATATATGCAAAATATCCAGTGAGAAATAAAATTAAGCGATTCATGGCTGAAAAAATCTTGGTATGGGAGAGGACAACTCGAGTATATCAATTTATGTTTGGCTTCTCTGCCCTATACATTTGAATTTTAAATGACAACAAACTTATATTCCAAGGTAACACTGACGAATTCCTTGTTTTAAAAACAAAATAGTGAAAGCTTTTTTCACAAAGATAATAATAAAACTAAAACATGAATGAGCTGTTAAAGAAAAAGACATGCGATGGATGGTCATGGATGCAGGCTAGGAAAAGAAAAGCATTTGAAGTTCTATATAAAATAGAATGGCTCACGCGCAGCACATCACTGCATCCATTTTCTACAACCGATTATATTTTACTAGAAAATTCCTCAGCTGTGACAGATACCCTAACCGAAGGCATATAAATATCCCATACGGCATTTCCTTGAGCTATCTTCACAAAACAGAGACAAAATCTAAACCACGAAGAAAAAGACCTTGACACATGATGGACTCTTAGAAAATTTATTCACGATTCTGGATTGTTTTGCTTTTGGCTCTTTTTTAAAATGGCGACAAGTTTAGTGGGGTTTAGGTTTTGTCCAACGGACGAGGAGCTGATAAACTATTTTCTCAAGAACAAGATTCAAGGTAAATCATGGTTAGTCGACGATAAGATTAGAGAAGTTAGCATCTGTGGCCACGAACCTGCGTCTTTGCCTGGTGAGCTTTCTTTAGCTTGTTAATATCGTGGTGTTTTGGTGGGTTTTTTTTTGGTTTTAAATAATGAAAAATATGATTGCAGCGTTGTCAATGATCAAATCAAAGGATCCTGTATGGTACTTCATCTCTCCAAAGGAGTACACGTCCCCGAAAAAGAATGTCACGAAGAGGACTACACCTTCTGGGTTTTGGAAAGTTACCGGCAACGATCGGAAAGTCAAGGAGGAGAAAAGAAGAAACGGTGTTGTGATCGGTATTAAAAAGACGCTTGTGTACCATGAAGGTAACTCTTCTAATGCAGCTAGGACTCCTTGGACTATGCACGAGTATCACATCACTTGCTTGCCTTATGTTACTCAGGTAACCATTTTATTTTCAAGGGTTTTCTTTGTTGGTAACTTAACTATTGTTCTTTTTTTTGTGAAAGAGTCATTGCTTACTTCCTACTCATAAATTTGCCATTTTCTAACATATACACTTACACAAAACCGTTTTGCCTGTGTGTGTACATTTGGGTTTTGTTCAGAGCTACGTTATTTGCAAGATATTTTATAAGGGCAACGTTGGAGACATCCCATCCTGTAGCAACTCGAGTGAACCAAGTCAATATTTGCTCATTAATGATTCAAACACAGTCGGAGCGACTAACACACCGCCTCAAGTGAGTCCAGTTTCTGAGATATTTCATTCTTAAACGCAAATTAAATAGTTCCTCGACTTGTTACTTTATCATATCTCTTTTACATTTACAGGTTGAGCAGGCAGGTCAAGCAAGTTTATCTGGCTTCTCTGCGAATGACGTGATAATGCTAATGAACGAGCAAGAGGATCTCTGTCCTTGGGATGCACTGTGTCCAATTCCAAATACGTTGTTCATTGACAACAACGACAACACTAACGTGCAGCTACAAGCGCCTTGCTTAGCACAGGACGACGATGAGAATCTCGGTGCATTCACGCAGATAGAATATTTGTGTACCGATCATCAAGAATTCATAACGCAAGAGAACTCTGAGGAGTACATGATAAATGGTCTTTGCTTATTATAGCAGAGAGATAGTACTCTGCGGTCTGTAAAGCACATCAATTCCTTTTTTTTAGTATTACTTTCATGGACATATAAATAAAGTTTATTACAATAAGACAGAAACGCACAAAACTTATGCAGAACCTTACCATAAGTAAAAATGGAATTATAAGCAACCCCAATGGAAGAGTTCACAAGTATCTAAACTATACTGTATGTATATATACATATTTTGAAAAGGAATTCTTGTGATTTTGAGATAATGAGATCTCCAAAGAAATAGTTAAAATGTTTACTTTTAAATGTTTTGAAAACTCCATGAAAACTCCCCATTACTCATGCTCTAACCATCCATTGTTCTAAAATACGGTTTCTAGCTGCCATAGATTCAGTTACATGAAGAAATTTAATCAAACACCATACTATTGTTTTATGTTGCGATTAAAGACGAAATTGAGAACCACAAAAAAACTCCCTAGTTACAAACACTGCCATAGATTGAGTTATAAACGGAGAGAAAGCACAGCACACGAACTTGCGGATGAGATGATAATCTCCTTAGATGTCTATGTGAAATGCCAGTAGAAGAGACAGAGATGTATTTATAGAGAAACCGAGGTGATGTAAATGAGTTGGTGGATGGTTATTTGGGAGAAGATAAGAACGAGGAAAAAGAAAACATTTTCTTCTTTTCTTTAATGTTTAAATTCTAAAAGAAAATATTACTTCAGTTCTAAAACAAATATTACTTCAATTAAAAATATGTATGGTGTGTTGGTGGAAGCTTGCTCGACAAGTACTTAGCAGCACTCATAATCCACATCAGGTAATGACTTCAACAAGTAAGTTCGCTACATCTATTGCTCTTGGAAATAACTCTACTATCAATGGTGTTCCAAGCCACGGTATATCACTGTTGGAGGTGATGACAAAATGGTCCGAAGAACCAAAAAGATCTTTCATTCCACGCATCACCTGGTTCGAGATATAGACATAGTGTTACAAAAACGCATTAATTACCTGTCTTTAATATGCTAAGGATAGCAAATATGTTGAACGTGGACTCCATGTCAATGTCTGCACTTAAAAACACTCCGCTAAATTTTTTTTCCCTGAACTGATAGTATTCATTCAACGTTGGAACATAAGTTTTCATACAAGGGCCCAAGAAAAGGCAGCTAAAATCCATTACGGGGTGATTTTCAAATATATCCAGACATGAAAAATAAACTAGGAACCGCAACTAACTCATAACCAACGTAAACCAGCTACACAAAGGCAAAGGAAGACTCAGTGGAACAGACCTTCCCACTGAATAGAGAGCTATGATCTGGATACATCGCAGCTGCCCTTGGCCCGCCATACGATGCCTTCCGCTTCAACAACTGAAGACACCAAGTCTCCTTTCTCTGGATCTATCGTTGCCGCCTATAGCCTGCCGAACGACACCATCCCCAACTAGTAACCTATAACCAAGACTTTACATTCCGACAAGCAGGACCGCTTCACGATTTACACATCTCTCAGATACGGCTGGAACGAACTTTCTGGTGCTCCTTGTATATCTAGATAGAAGCCCACCACAACTTCCAAACACACAAGCCTCGTTGATCAAATCTCCAAAAATTCAATCAGCACTAGTCCAAGATCGACGAGAAAACACTGCTACTACCATAACATGAAAGATTTGCAACTGAAACAGTCACTTACCAAACAAAACTTGAACCACACTGAGACATTCAATCCCTAAACCTCTAAAAACTGAAACAAGGCTCAATAAAAAAGGTCCAAAAGATACATCATGAGAACCGGGGAAAGCTACGAACGTTACCACATACCCACCTCTCATTACAGATTTGAGAGCCAAAACTGCCTTACTTGGCCAGTTTCCAGATCTGCAAACAAGGTGACCAACAGAAACCACGCGCCACAGCTACGAAGCTTAGAGTTGACAAGGCCCGGGGGAAATGGTTCGTCGTACTTCAATAGTAAACTATATTCGTCATAATCCGCATTTTTCAAGAAAATAAGCGATTTCTATATAATCTATTTAAACCGTGATCATAAACAAATACATAAATATACTCCTGAAAAAAATGGATTTAAATCCTATCAACCGACCTGATCCGAGACCCCCCTTTCACCCGGATCGCCGCCGCTCTAGATCCGCCTTTGGTCTACACAAGTCTTGCACAATCGCAGACAGAAGAAGCAATGGGAACCTCCGCTGAAGCGAGACACCATGTGCATCTCGCCAGAAATAAAGGGAGACATCAAGAAGGCCTAATCAAACGAGAGCAAAAAAAGGAAAGAGTTATCTCCAACACCGCAAAGACATCAAGATTCTGCAAGTATTTTACCAATTAACAAAAACTGCGGAATGAAAAAAAATGCAAAAACGCATGTTTGCGTTTTTATTGACATAAATATAAAGATAATTTTCATTAAATGAAAAGTAAGTTTTAGTATATTATTTACAACATCAACACTTTCATATTATTATATTATATGCTAATACCATTTTAAAGTTTTAAATAAATAGCAATAATGTTTTAATGATAAATAGTTATGTTGTAAATAAATTTATACTATAATTTGTTTTATAATATTTTAAAATATAAATTTATTATTAAAATGTATTGAAAGATAATCCAAAATATTTATAATAAGAAATAAATAATTTTTAACAAATTATAGTTATTATCACTTTTTGTAATAATTAGCTTGATTATTGATATTTAATATTTATAACAAGATGAATAGCATATAAAATATTTTGATCAATTAAGCATATAATGTTATATTTTGAAAATTTTAATTTTTTTCACGGTTTAATCATTATTTTTAACAGCTTAACTATTTTTCCATTACATGGAATTTGCGTCTGTGGTGGAACCTTTATGTTTTCAAACTTGTGACGTTTCCGATGATCTTGCGGGAGTAATTCTAGGTTCACCCATCAATAGGAGTTCACCATTTTATATTCAATATCTTTTAAAAAAGAAAACAAAATATTGTCATATTTTTAAAACTAAAAGATAAGAATAAATAAAAAATAATATTAGTTGGAAATAAAAAAAACTTAAAAAAAAATAATTTTAATGCCATCGACAAAACACTAAACTCTAAATACTAAACCATAAACCCTAAATGCTATATCCTTAACCCTTGGGTAAATCTTAAACCCTTGGATAAATCTTAAATTCTAGAGTTTATGATTTATCCAAGGGTTTAAGATTTATCCAGGGGTTTAGGGTATAGTATTTAGGGTTTAGGGTTTAGTGTTTGTTGACGGTACTAAAATTACTTTTAAAAAAAATCAAGAATTTAGAATTTGTCCAAGGGTTTAGGGTTTATCCAATGGTTTAGGGTTTAGGATTTAAGGTTTAGGGTTTAGTATTTTGCTAATGGTATTAAAAGTTATTTAAAAAAAAAAATTCAACTACTATTATTTTTTATTTTAATTCTTGAACTTTTATCTTTTAATTTTTTAAAAAAAAACATAATATAACTTGACAATATTTTTTTTAAAGATATTAAATATAAATGGTGAACTCTTATTGGTAGGTGAACATAAAGATTCAACTTAGGGAGTGAACCCAAAAATTACTCATCTTGCTGTATAGTCAGTCTTATATCAATCATCTGGTCTTCTTCATATACATTAAATATTTTTTAGATGGAATCCATATTTAATGTTTTGTCCAGATTAGTTCATATAAAATTGGTCCGAATAATATCTAAAAAGTAAAAGGTACATTTTTTATCTGGGTCAAACACTACGGCAATAGTATTACTTAAATAAGATATCTACAGTTAATTTGAGTAGGGATAAGAAAAATTAGGTAAAACATGGCAAACAATTATTTCCTTTTCTTTTATGGAGCGGTTCATTTTATCATCTTCCCAACCAGTCGTTACATTAATCTATCTTAACTTTATTTTTTTGATAAAGGGCTTCAATCTATCTTAACTTTATTACAGGAAGATTTTACTACTACAATTAGTATTTGTTTTTTAATAGAAAGGCTATTAGTATTAACTATTAGTTATAAAAAGAAATTAAGGCAAAATATTTATACAGTTTCCTAATTACAGGGTTTGAGAAATTCGAATAGAAGTCTCAATAATTTATACTACGTTCAAGTGGCAGTGTGGGTCTATGGTTCCTAATTGATAACTCTTTTCTCCTAATCATGAACCATCTTCTTATCTCTCTGTTTCAAATAATTAAAAACTTTCTAACAAATGCACAGAGGACTTCCAGAGAATTGCTATGTTTTATTTGGTCTTTCAAAGTGAATCATGATAAAGAGTGAATATTGTCCTAAAATTCAATGCTGGTGTCTCTATAAGGACCAACTTTATTGATAGCTTGTCACGTGAGTACGTGACTATCACCATGAGAAAGAATTTGCAACTTTTTATCCTTTAACATCTGCGAAAAAACATTTTTTAAATGGCATTTCATTTGTTTATACAAAAAATGAACACCTATATATGAACATGTCACATCTACTAGAATGCAATGGGCCCAGATAAGTCATATGACATTATACCCTAATAGAGCATTTCTGAGGAATCTTTGATTGGTTGTTAAAGGCGATTTATGAAAGATTTGATTTGTAGTGTTAATCTGATTATTTTGGGCATGATGTAATCAATCATCATCAACGTAAAATATACATCTATTTAAAAGTAAACTTACAAAAATATTCCTACTATTTGCTCTTTTTTAATAAAGTTTATATATCATATTTCAGTTGCAAAATTTGTAACTTCTATATAGATTACATCCCTTATATATCAAAAAGAAAGAATTACACTATTTAAATTTATAAATTATTTAAACCATTAAACATCTCACATTAAAAAAATGTATTCATGGTTTAAATTTTTGTTATACAAAGATACAAATAATCATACAATTACACAAATAAAAGCTTCATCTAATGAATATCCATATTAAAGATATATTATATATATATATATATATGTTATTATCATTTAAATTTAATTATATATCATATCTAATAGATAAAACTAGGTGATTTTTCCGTGCTCATGCATGGGTATAAATATTTATAAAATAAATATACTATAATAGTTGATTGTTATATGCTTTAATTTTAAATTTAATTTATAATTTCTATGCATGATTTATATTAATAATATTACATTACTTTAATTAAACATATGATTTTATATATATTATATTTAGTCGATTTAGTTATCATTTAGATATATTAGATTGCATCTATTTCTCTAAATTCAACTATAATATTTTTTGTTCTAAATATATTAAAAATTGATTAATTTTCTTATTTGCATTTAGGTTGGTTGTTGTCTTCCTTAATTTTAATATAATCTATTATTTTAGATATAAAGATTGATTAGTTTATGTTACTTAATTATTTTATGTAATCATCTAAGAAATTAGATGGGGAAATTTCACTTATACCACTTTGGTGATACCACTTTTCATGTTTACCATCAACATGAGGATATTTTCAAAAATACATTTTTCATTAAAGTATAAAAGACTAAATTACCCTCTAACCTAATTTTGTTCTCCATCTTAAGTCTGTTATCGTCTTCTTCGTCAAGCTTACCTCGCCGTCGCCATAGTTAAGAATTGAGCGCATCCTTCCGGTGTTCTATCGGCGACGTTGCTGCTCCTTCCTCATGAACAGTGTTCTCTCTCCTCTTATCTCTCAGTTCCAGTGGATCCTCTTTCTAGCTCCCTCCGATGACGCGTCTTCAGCAAATCCCGATGGTGTCCTTCCTGCTTTCTTCCTCTGCACCGACGACTCAGACAACCCAGCTCAACCATGGCGTTCACATAAGTTTGAAGAATCCCTCAGTTGCACGTGGTATTGCTCTTGGGTTGATGTCTCTTGACCCTCCCGAGCCACCAGATCTCCGCCAGATTTGGGATCTGTCATGGTGGAATCAAATCTTGTGACAGTCTCCTTTGAGTATGATGTTTCATCTTCTATGTATGGCCCTGATTTGATTTAGGTTACGATAGGGATGGACTTGAGGGTTGTTCAGGCGGGATAAAAGTACATCAAAGAACATCATTGGTTTTGTTTGAGTGGTATCTTTACATAGTTGCTAATCATATTCCAATGGATAGCACTTGCCTAGATAATTGTTGTCAGTGTGCTCTCTTCTGTTGCTTATAATGTTCTTGCAACTCCACATCCCTTTGTGGCTGAGGATTTCCTCACAATTTCAAGGTCATCAAAATGGTGTATGATCTCACCTTTGTAGCCAAGTTTCTTGCTGCTCTTTATGCCTTTATTGCGGCAGCATGTTTGGGTAGCAGTTCACCAAGTGCCTTCTCTGATTCCCATGGCTTCATCTCACCAATTAGCACTTTGATGTTTAACTTTAAATTGTTTAAGTGCTTTGTTTGCTTTTATCTGTGTTATGTTATCTGCTAGCCTTTGATACATCAGTTTCTTTCGTCATTTTGACAATGTTATTATGTTTGCCAAACAATTTCTCCATTGATGGAGCTTGAGTTTTATGTATAAAAAAGAACGAGTCATAAATATATATATATATATATATATATATATATATATACATAAACACATATAAAGTCAACCAGACAATAGATAATGTTCTGACTGTAGATCAAAGTAAGCATTATAAACTAGTATCTCATGTATTTCAGATATACTAGTTTCATGAAGAGATTATATAACTTATAACCCCTATAAAGTATATTATAACTTATTAAAAATTCACTTATAAACCTTTATAAAATTCAGATATAGTAGTTTCATGAAAATATTATATAACTTATAACCCCTTATAAACCTATATAAAACTCAGACATACTAGTTTACAAAATATTATATAATTTCAGAGATGAAAAGGCTGATAAATAATAACTTATAAATGTTTATAGCTGGCTCATGTATCTCAGATATACTAGTTTCATGTATCTCATATATACTAGTTTCATGAAGAGATTATATAACTTATAACCTCTTATAAAGTATCTTATAACTTATTAAAAACTCACTTATAAGCCTTTATAAAACTCAGATATAATAGTTTCATGAAGAGATTATATAACTTATAACCTCTTATAAAATATCTTATAACTTATTTAAAATCACTTATAAACCTTTATAAAACTCAGAAAATACTAGTTTATAAAGTATTATATAAACTCAGAAATGAAAAGGCTGATAAATAATAACTTATAAATGTTTATAGCTGGCTCATGTATCTCATATACTAGTTTCATGAAGAAATTATATAACTTATAACCCTTTATAAAGTATTATAAAACTCAGAAAATACTAGTTTATAAAATATTATATAAACTCAGAGATAAAAAGACTGATAAATAATAACTTATAAATGTTTATGGCCCATGTATCGCATATATACTAGTTTATAAAGTATTATATAACTTATAACCTATTATAAAGTATTGTAAAATAATTATTTGCTAGAGCTGATTAAAACATTTCTAAGCAAGGATTCATAAAATCGCTTATAAACCTTTACAAAACTCAGATATACTAGTTTATAAAGTATTATATAACTTATAATCCCTTATAAATCTTATAATAAGATTATAGAAATCATTTTGAAAGTCGTGATAAAATGTTTATTAAACAAAAAAAAGTAAAATCGGTAATATAAATACATGAAGATGCTCGTTACTAAATTTTTTTAAAAATAATTAGAGTAAATGTAATTACAAATGGTTTACAGCTTTTAGTCACTTATAAAAACACGTGTTAGATATATATATATAGCTTACAGAAATACATGTGTCATGTTTCTCTTATATGTCTCACGGAAATATTTTATATTAAATCCTATAGATAATTATTTAAGGGAGCTGATTAAAACATTTCTAAGTTATTAAAAAATAACTTATAAACCTTTATAAAACATTCATAAAGTTTATAAAAATAATTTATAAATTTTATACACCAATTTATAAGAGGTTACAATGTTTATGAATTATTTATAAGGTTTATAAAATCATTTATAAGAGTTTATAAAATGTATAAAATAAATAGACAAGAAGAATGTTTTTTTTGTTGACAATCAAATTTTATTTAGAATTCTCGAAATATAGTACCAACTTAAAATGACAACACATTCAAAAGCATTCATTTGCAAGTTATCTATAGAGATGACAACACATGCAAAAGCCTTATTAATCAAAGAATTATTTACTAAAAGTCAAATTTGTTCCAGTTTTTTTATAAACCCTTATAAACTATAAATGTTAAAAAAAATATTTTATTAAACGTGACAATAGTATGATTAATAAACGTGTCCAATTCAGAACGCAAACCGTTCGCTTCCATCTTGTTCCATAACAGAACAGCTTCCTTTACTTCCCTCAACTCACACACCAAACTGATAACGACACTGTAAACATCATGATCGAGATGATACCCTGTCTGCTTCATCTTCTCCAGCAACTCCAAACACTCGTCAAGATTGTCTCTCTTCTCATGAGCCGCCATTATATGCATATACATAACTTAGGACGGCACAAGCCCTTTTCTTTAACATATCATCTAACAAACTTTAACACTTGACAATCTTCCCTGATTTACAAAACCCACTTACCAATTCAGTGTAAGTCACAGTATCAGCCTCACATCCATACTCTCCATCGATCTCAGCAAACACACTCATCGCCTCACCCATTCTATCTACCTTACACAACGCCTGGATCAAAACAGTGTAACAATTCTCACTCGTCTCAAACCCTCACCTCCTCATATCTTTCAACACATCATAGGCATCATCCATTTTACCAGCGTGAGCATAACCACTCAGCAAGTTAGTGTAATCAACAACGTCAGGCTCAAACCCAGCTTCATTCATCTGAACCAAAACATGCTTAGCTTCCATTATCTTCCCTTCTCTACACCAACCATACAACGACAAAGCAAAATACCTACGATCCGTTGAAAAAAACTGTAACCTCATATCCTCGAAAAGATTTGCAGCATCCTTAACGCAACCGTTCTTACACAAAGCATCGAGCAAACACGCGAACACATACACGTCCGGTTCAGGCATTTCGTCGAGCACCTCGACGACTTTTTCACAATATCCGAACCCTCTAATCACCTCTCGAGAACAACGAACAGCTCCGGCTCGATCAGGTGAGGATTCTCCTTCCTCATCTCCTCGATTAGACTCCAAACGGATCCGAATTGCTGCATCTTGCTTATGATTTTCGTCATCGATATGTAGATTTGGTGGTTGTGGCAATAATACCCGGGTCGCTTCGCTGCCCAGACGAAGAATCTGTAACCTAGGTTCCCGGCATCTTCGCAACGGTTCAGAACGCGTTCGATTAGCCCGAGTTCGACACCGGATTCGTGGAGCGCGAGCTCCAGCTTCGGGACTCATCACTGCCGGAGATATTTGGGAAGATGACAATTGTAGATTTATTTAATCAGGGGTATAATAGTATTTTGGTTATTAAAATTTTAATGGTAAAGTTGGTTAGTGTAGAAATGAAAAGTGGTATCATAAAAGTGGTATATTTGGCAATTTCTCAAATTAGATAGATATATCAAAATATTTATATTACTTTGAAAATATATATTTTGTATTGTTTAAAATTATGTTTTAAATAAATAATATTTCCTTTTCTAATATCAAAATTATCTTTTTGAAATTTTGTTTTTATGAAATCACATTATATAAAAATGTATATTTTTCATATAAGAAACAATAGATATAAAGTAAGTATTTTATTACTTCAAAATTATATTTTATGTTATATAAAAATATTTTTAAAATAGAAAATTACTATCTTGTGAAATTTCCCTTTTTAATGAAATCATATTATATATACATATATTTTCGTTTTTAAATTCGATTTTAAAATTTATTAATTTTTATTTTTAATATATATGTTATATGGAAAATTTAAAAAATGAAACTAAAAAATAATAGTATTTAATTGTAATATTTTTAATTCATTAAAGGTATTAGTGTAATCAATTATCTTGAGAAATTAAGAGTGCGACACATAGGAAACTGACTTCTCAAATTATACTATAGATATATATATATATATATATATATATATATATATATTCTGTATTGTTTATTTTTTTTAAAAAAAAAAAATATTTCTTTTCTAATATCAAAATTATCTTTCTGAAATTTGTTTTTATAAAATCACATTATATGCAGATATATATTTTTCATCAAAGAAACGATAGATATAAAGTAAGTATTTATTAATTCAAAATTATAATTTATGTTATTTAAAAATATTTTTGAAATATAATACTACTATCTTGTGAAATTTCCTTTTTAATGAAATCATATTATATATATTTATATTTCGTTTTTAAATTTGATTTTTAAAATTTATAAATTTTCCTTTTTAATATATATGTTATATGGAAAGTTTCAGAAAGGAAACTTACAAAAATAATAGGTATTAAATGTTATATTTTTAATTTATTAAGGGTATCAATGTAATCAACCATCGTGAGAATTAACGTGAACGCGACACATAGGAAACTGACTTCTCAAATAATATTATAGAGATTGTTTTTATATTTATTTACCATAGAATAATCATAAAAAAACAAAAGTGATCATTTGATTTATATGTGTATACCAATTTAATTATATACATAATAGTAAATTATTTTTAATTATTAATATAGAACTATTATTTTATTATTCCATAATATGGAAAAACCATAAAATAAGTAATAATACATAAATATAATTTTATATAAATATTTATTCCGTGTAAGGTGTGAATGCCTAGGATTTATTGTTAAAGATACACTTGGTGTTGAAGAAGAATTATTAATATATATACATGTGCAGTTGAAATACATATTCTCTTTGCAAAAAGAGTTCAAATTTAATTTTGGGTGATTTATTACAAAATTACTATTACTAAAAGCAAATATCAACAATCATTTTGATATAAACTCCAAAAACTAATTAAAACATAATAAACAATCATACATCATTCTTTTTTTAGCGAACTAGTTGGCCTTAATCATTTTTTTTCTAATTTAGTACAATCTTATTGTAAAGCTTCTAACATGAGTTTTTCATACTTTTTTGAGGTTTTCATACTTCAAAAAGTCTGTGTATATATTATTATTATTTTTACTCTTATTTGAGCTTGAAAATATTAATTCATATTTCATTATCAGTAGTACGTATACATAAACTAGAAACTAAAATGTTAATACTATTTCCTAGTAGAAGATAATAGAGGAGTAACATATAAAACATTTTAATTGTAGTATATGCATTTAAAATGTAACATAAAACATTTTAATTGTAAATGGCAACTTGTTGTTTTCAAAGTAAAGCTGACGAATCCTGGAATCCATATTCAGAGCTTGGATCCACACCTGCCTGGACGTGAATTTTGACTTTTAAAAAAACCAAAAACGTCAAAATTTTATTACAATATTATAAAATTGAAACATGAATGAGCTGGCACAAAAAGTGACACGCCATGGATGCTGATTGGTGAGGAGTGGAAGAGCATTTTCGTTCTAAATAAAATAGAAGGTTCACTCACACGTACTACTGCATTTATTTTCTATAGTCGTTATATTTTTTTCCTCGAGCGAGTGTGACGAAGACTGTAAGGCCCGACCTGTCACGGCTAATGGAACATCCTATTTACTACTGACCATGCAATTATCACATCACTTTTACTGTGTTTTAGTCTTATTCACACATTATCGCGAATTAATTCTCGATAAATCACTCATTCTTTCACTACTCCAACTCAAATACATTTAACTATAGAGTTCTAAATGGATGTGTACCGGAAAAAATAAATGTATTTTGATGACATATGTAGCCAAATCATTTCTCTTAAACTTTTCCATATATCACAATTCGGAATACTACAAAGACCTTAGTCGAAGTCATATAAATATCAATACCGCATTTCCTTGGCCTCTCTTCGCAAAGAAGATACAAAATCAAAATCACTTAGAAAAAGACCTCTTGACTCATGATGGACTCCTAAAAAATTCAAGATTGTTTGTTTTCAATTTATTTTTTCAAATGGAAACAAATATAGTTGGGTTTAGGTTTTGTCCAACGGATGAGGAGCTGATAAACTATTTTCTCAAGAATAAGATTCAAGGTATACCATGATCGATAGACGATACGATCAGAGAGGTTAACATCTGTAGTTACGAACCAGCTTCTTTGCCTGGTGAGTTTATCTTCACCTTTTTAAATATCGCGATCTGTTGGTGGTTTTTTTGCTTTGGTTTTAAATGAAAATATGATTGCAGCTTTATCGACGATCAAATCGAAGTATCATGTATGGTACTTCTTATCTCCCAAGGAGTACACGTCCACGAAGAAGAACGTAACGAAGAGGCTACACCTTCTGGGTTCTGGAAATCTACCGGCAACGATCGAAATGTAAGGAAGGACAAAAGAAAAAACGGTGTTGTGATCGGTACTAAAAAGACGCTTGTGTACCATGAAGGTAAGTCTTCTAGTGCAGTCAGGACTCCTTGGACTATGCACGAGTTTAACATCACTTGCTTGCCTCCTGTTGATCAGGTAAACAATTTTTTTCACTTTGTTTTTTCTTCCTGTTATATCTGTTTTTCGAATTTGGCAGCTTCTTTTTTTTGGTGTTAGTAGCTTGATCATTTTGTATGTATCATTCAACTCGTTTATTTGACGGGTTTTTTATGAACAAAACTTAGCTTTTTATATGTGTGTGGTGTGCGCGTGGATGTAATAGAAGCGCTTATAGGGACACAGTACTAATAATCTCTTGATTTCTGGATTTTTCGTTTAATCTTATAGATCTATAAAGTCGAACCTTCTTAGGTTCGTTAGAATTCATTTATTTATCAATACTAAATCTGAATAAAAAAGCTCATGAATGACATGGGGTTGGACTTGTATTATCAAATCTCAACACGAGACGACTTTAGTTCAGATGATCATGTGTCAAAAAGATATTACATCAAAACGTTTTGATTTAATAGTGAAAACTAGTGGTATTCCGGCGCTACGCGCCGGAGTTTGTATGTTTTATTTTTACTTGAATTCAAATTCATTTTCTGATCTTAATAAATAGGATTTGTTCAAAATATGAAAATGAAAATATGTTGAAAGAGAATGATTTTTTTTTCCAATCCATTTGATTGTGGTTAACGACTATAGGGTATTAATTTGTTTTGAAGTTGTTTAGTTTAAGATGAAATAGCATAAGTTATTGTGAGCAATCGATTCAATAAAGGTAGAATAAAAATTTCATAATCGTAACAAATTAACTTAATTGAAGTTAAAACATAAAGTAAAGTTGATCTTTTATTTTGAGAACATACTTATACTATTAAGTACCATGTCAATAGTATATATAAGGAACATATGTGATTTTTTTATTTAAGTACCAAATAGTGCCTAAGGGCGGGTGAACAAATAATATAAATATTATTCAAAGTTTAACAAAATTTGAAATTTTATATTTATTTTAATTTAAAATATCGTAAATTTTACTATTTGCTATTTTTTCAAAACTTTACTATCTATTTTATTTTTCCAGATTATATACTTGACCATTAATGTTTTTCATGAAAATGAATTTGTTTTAATTTTTAAATGGTTTTCAAATTTGACTATGATAATAAGAATAATATTCTTTTCAAAACAATTGTTAGCTTATATTATTATTTTTATATGTTTGTTTTACCTTTTATTCTATACACTATATGTTTGTTTTACCTTTTATTTTATACATTTTTATTTAAACTGTTGATTTATATGATGTAGCCGATTCATTATAATAAAAATATTTCTTGACATTGATAACCGAGTAGTAATAGAGTAGCTGGACAAAATTAACTTATAAAAGCAGTGACATGGTTTTAAGGAAAATGTCTTAGTTCATAGAAAGTGGTTTTCTTAAATAAAGCCTTCAATGCAATGTTCATGTAAGCTTCATGTTAACCCTAAACATTTAACAATCTTCTTCTGCGGTAGCTTCTCATGCTAGTCACCACACTTGATCAAAGTATTGCAGGATGGGATAGGGAGGTTAGCAAAGAACTCAAGCCTATCTTCTTGAAACTCCACAGGGCTGTAAATGTTTTTCTACCATTAAAAAAAGGGACAGCACCAGAGAAGCTACCCTGCATAGTCTCCACGAGTTTTTGTTTGATCATCCGAGCAATTTCCTTTGAAGGGTTTGGAGAGATCTGGTTTGGAGAGATCTCAACGTTGTAATGTTATATCTTCTGTGAAGGATCAAACTTGGCAAAAAATGGTTGGCGAGAAGATGTATAACAGAGCCTTGTTAACCACCAGAGTCAGGTCTTTTAGCAACCAATGCTGCTTCCGATTCTGTTGCTGTGGACCCATTCCCTTTGTTGTTCTTATTGTTGGCTTTATGTTCTGAAAGTTATGTCTGCGTCTATTGTTGCTGATACTTTCTCTCCCCAACTGTTTTTTATTGAAACACAAGAGATGCAACTGAATCAGAGAGTAGTTAAGGAGACAGAGAGTTTCATTCTAGGAAAAAAGTTTGAGACATTAACACATTGAAGAAGATTAAAAAAAAGGTGAAACTGTTGTAGTACAAAGGAGGAGGACCATATAGACATTTATGCAGCAAGTGGGAAATCACACCAAGAACAACAAAGGGGGCAAGTGCTTGAAAACCTCATCCTCATCCACACAATGAAGCTACAATCACATACGCAAGGTATATGGTCATGCACCCTAATGAGAAAGGTATATGAGTATATAGTCTTAATCTTTATAGTTTTGATTTTGAGACAGCAAATGCGTGTGATTAATGTAATCTCTGGTACCATACCTTTGCTATGCGAGTGAAGGAGAGTTTGTCGGTGCTGGCTCGTATCTTGAATAACTGATACACCAAGATATTTTGTCTCCACCGTTTTGTTTTTCTACTCTCTCTGATTCTGTCGCTAGACTGATCAAGCCTCTCCACGGATATTGCTAATCACTCTCTTTTCATCAGCAGAAACCTGAAAAAAAAAAGACTAACTTAAGTTTAACCTGAAAAGATTAATCTTTCTGTGGGAGAGATTAAACTCAGCCAAAAAGTTAAAGGGACTTTACTAATATACAAAATGGTGTAACATCTACAGAAATAAGATAATTTTACATTACAGCAAAACCCACAAGAGAAGAGATACAAACCGGACCTCAAGTTCATGAATTGGGCTCATATTTATAGTAGAAGAGTGCGGCGGTTTCAATGGAAACGAAGAGGCTGAGAGTAATCTTAAAGAGAGGGGTTGATTACACAAGGGAAAAGGTCAGAATTAATGCCGGATTGAAGAAGATGTGAGCCGTTTCTCTTGCGTTTGTGAAGAGGGTACGGAGACGGCGTCGGCGTCGACAGCGAAGAAGAAAGAATGTAATGGGCCACAAATGAGTAATTACGTGTGGGCCTGAAATCTCACACATTTATGCGCGTGTAGTTAACGCAAGGTCACAGACGCCGAGAGTAGACTTAATGCGTGAGACACACAGTCCAGTGTGGTTTCGACAGGTGTCACCGTTTGCCCCTCTCACAAAGATGTCGTGGATAGCTTGAGGAGGCAGATTCTTCTACTTTATTGTATTAGATAACAAGTATTTGTTTACTTTTACGAAGTCATAGTTTATGTTCGTAGCTTGCATATAAAAACTATAGTTTTTTGTAACTGAGTAAAAAAGAACTATACTATACTATAGTTGCCGCTATATTAGTGTTGTGACTCGATACACTGGATAGAAAAGCAGCCATGACTTTTCATATATGTGCGTTAGGTGATCTATATATATGTGTGTATGTACGGAAATTCAATTTTGTATATACAGTATTTCTATATTAATAACCTCTTTGTTTTCTTCAAATATCACGTATACTTTGCATTTTTAATTATGTTTTGCAAGACTAAGGTTTCAAATATGTTTTTGTCTCTCCTACAGTTTCTTTCTTTATTATTATTTTTTAAAGATATTAAGCATAAATCTCAAGTATTCACATGAATTGTAATTATTTTTGTGTTTGTTCCTATTTTCTTTCCAAATTTCAATTCCTTTTATATATAATTATGTCAATAAAAATTAATTTTGACATGCTTACATTATTTCCATGATACATAAAGAATTATGCATTTCAAATCACTTAAATGAAGGTTTTGACTGGTAGATTACCAGTCAAGCCAAAAAGTTTTAATCATTTTTATTTAATATTGGTAACTACTAAATTAAATGAAAATAACTTAATTTTCTTTTACGATTTTGTAAGAAGAAATCAACTATGCTGATTTTAGTTTTAATTTTGTTTAAATATTTTATTTTACTCTTCAACTTTTTTTCTTCGTATAAAATAACATGCTATATGGGAAAAAAAAATCATCTGTCATACCCTTACTAATTTGCTATTCACATATTTTTTCTAACATATACACTTTAAACAAAACCTTCTTATTTGTTCAGAAGACCTACGTTATTTGCAAGGTATTTTATTGGAGTATGATTACAATATGACTTAGGAATCATACGATATAGTTTTAGATAAGGCTTTCATGTGTTTTCCTATTCTAGTTTGAACTTTTTAGATTTCTTTTTGTAGCTTTACTTTACTTGGTATATAAACCAAGCTTATTATTCAATAAAGATCATCTTACTTTTGATATTATTCAAGATTTGTCATGGTATCAGAGCAAGAACAAAACTAAATATATCAAAAACATCTTTTTAGTTCCGTGATTGATCTTGCAAAAAGCAGACTATCACATCTATTCCAGCTATTTCAACCGATCAAGATATTCCAACAGTTTGAAGAACGATGTCGATTACTCCGGCAACTGATCTCAAATACAAAACTATTTCACCTTATGATCTTTCATCGAATGATAATCCAGGAGCAGTGATTTCACAACCACTTCTTACTGGATTAAACTACGATGAATGGACGATTAACTTTCGTATGGCTTTAAGCTCACGAAAGAAATTCGGATTCCTCAACGGCAGTCTTCCTAAACCGGCAGCCGATTCATCTCACCTTGAGAATTGGATTGCAAACAATCATCTTATTGTGGGATGGATGAAACAAACGATTGAACCAAAGATCAAATCATCTATTTCAACCAGAGAAAACGCAAAAGATCTATGGGATATGATCAGAAAACGTTACTCTTTGAAAAGTGGCGCTCGTCTCCAGCAACTACGCAACGCTCTCTCCAACTGCAAACAGAATGGTTCCTCAGTCGACGAATACTTTGGCCGTTTAACCAAAATTTGGGACGGTATAGCCTACTGTATGACCTCCAAACAATGTAGTTGTGGTAAGTGTGAATGCGATCTTAACACAGCAAGAGAACAAGAGACTGAGACTCTACGAGTCCATGATTTCTTGTCCGGTTTAGACGACGCTACACATGGGGTTATACGATCCCAAATCTGTGCAATCTCTCCCCTTCCTGACTTAGATAGTGCTTATCAGACGGTCTCACAGAATGAGGTCATTCGTTCAAACATAACATCTGAACCACCTGTCATGAGTTTTGCTTCTCAAACCAAACCGTCTCCTAATTCTACGAAACCGAGCTCGACATTCCGACCTGGCAATAAGGATCCTACTAGACAGTGTACGGCTTGTGGACGAACGGGTCACGAGGCGTTTGGATGTTTTACCATTATCGGGTATCCCGAATGGTGGGAAGAACGACCAAGATACAGAAACAATAACCGCTCCGCTCCTTCCAAGACTACTGATCAAGCGAAAGGTGTTCAACCAAAAGCCAATACAGCCACGGTTGCTAAACCTAATACAACTATGCTACAAGCAAACTTCACCATTACTGATGCAGATCGACAAGGTCTCAGCGGTATAACCGACGAGCAATGGAGTATAGTTCAGAAACTAATCAATAAAGGTGCCACCAATGATCGTCTAAAGGGTAAGACAACTGAGAATATGTGGATATTAGATACAGGAGCAACACATCATATGACAGGGCAACTTCACACAATGGAGAATATACGCAACATTGATCCAATTCCGGTCTTATTACCTGCGGGTTCTGAAGCTGTTGCTTCTAAACAAGGAACCGTCCGACTTACTTCCACATTACACATACAGAATGTGTTTTACGTGGAGGGCTTTCATATTAACCTCATCTCTTTTGGTCAACTCGTTACCGACAATTTCCTTGTTGGACAAGTCACTGAGAAGCTTATGATTTTACAGGACCGTACCTCGAGGATGATGATTGGAGCGAGTGAAAGAGAGGGAGAGGGATTGTACCGGTTTCGTGGGATTGAGTCTATGACGACGTTACAGACAACTGTGTTGGAAGATTCAGTTTTATGGCATCGACGTCTTGGGCATCCGTCATCTCGTATTACCGGCATAGTTTCAGAAACATCTTCTAATAATATTAGCAAGTCTTGTGATATTTGTTTTGGAGCCAAACAAACTCGGAAAAGTTTTCCAGACAGTTTTCATAATGCAAAAGATATTTTCGATTTAATTCACTGTGATCTTTGGGGGCCATATCGGACATCCGCTCTCTGTGGTTCTCGTTATTTTCTAACAATCATCGACGATCATTCCAGAGCTGTGTGGCTCTATCTCCTACCCGATAAAACATTAGTGGCACAACAGCTCAAAGATTTCTTAGCATTAACGGGACAGAGTTCATGTGTCTCACACAATTTTTTAAAGAGAATGGCGTGCTTCATGAGACCTCGTGTGTGTACACACCACAGCAAAACGGACGAGCTGAACGCAAACACCGTCATATCCTGAATATTGCAAGAGCTTTAAGATTTCAGGCTAATCTTCCTATTGAGTTTTGGGGTGAATGCATCTTAGCTGCAGGACATCTCATCAACCGCACGCCATCGGCTCTACTCAAGCACAAAACTCCGTACGAAGTATTACATGGGCAGCCTCCAAGCTTATCTCATCTTCGAACAATAGGATGTCTTGCCTATGCACACAATAAGAACACTAAAGGAGATAAGTTCGCATCACGGAGTCAACGATGCATGCTTCTTGGCTATCCTTCTGGAACAAAAAGATGGAAACTTATGGATTTAGAAACAGAAAGAGTCTTTATCTCCCGAGATGTTGAGTTCCAGGAAGACATCTTTCCGTATCCTGCTAAAAAGATATCATCACTCGACAAACCGACGACGTTGCCTACTGTGCCTTCAAAAGAAGATAATATACATCGATCTCCTATTTCTGATACATCACCAATTCCATCAGTTTCAGAAAATGAAGAACCTGAAACAGAGAACAACGACAGTTCGCCTGAAACAGAGCACAATAACAACGCTCCTGAAACAGAGCATCACGAACCTGCAGTCCCAATAACAGAGCATCATGAAACCGAACCAGAACAGTTAGGTCGAGGGCTTAGGACACGAACAGCAAATACACGCTATCGAGACTTCGTCATAAACTCAGTCACTGCAATCCCCTCTACTCTTTCTCTCCTGTCTTCAACTCCATTACCATCCTCAGGTTCGTGTTATCCCTTATCTGATTATTTAATATATGATCGCATATCTACTAAGCATCGCAGTTATATCATCGCTTTATCAACCAATGTGGAGCCAAGACACTTCAAACAAGCAATGAAAGATAAAGTATGTCGTGATGCCATGAGAGCTGAAATCGAAGCTCTTGAACGGAACCATACATGGGATCTTCAAGACTTACCACCAGACAAGAAAGCTCTCAGATGCAAGTGGGTATATACAATTAAACTTCGTTCTGATGGAACTATTAAGCGTTACAAAGCTCGCTTGGTGGTTTTGGGAAACAATCAGACCGAAGGTTTAGATTACACAGAAACTTTCTCACCAGTGGCGAAGATGACGACGGTTCGTTTGTTCTTGGATGTTGCGGCTAAACTTAATCATGAGATCCATCAGATGGATGTACATAATGCGTTTCTTCATGGAGATCTCGAGGAAGAAGTTTATATGAAATTACCTCCAGGTTTTTCTGATAAAAACGAGACTCGCGTTTGTCGGCTTCGAAAATCATTGTATGGTCTCAAACAAGCTCGTAGATGTTGGTTTGCAAAACTGGTGGAGGCTCTCTTGAAATATGGGTTCGTACAAACATATTCTGACCATTCCCTGTTTGTATACTTCAAACAAGATATCACTCTTCGGATTCTCGTCTATGTAGATGATCTAATCATCTCAGGCAACTCGACCTCCGCAATCAATTCATTCAAGGCCTATCTTTCTACATGCTTTCATATGAAGGACCTTGGTTCTCTCAAGTACTTCCTCGGCTTGGAAGTGTCACGGAGCTCTCAAGGGATTTATCTTTGTCAACGAAAATATACATTGGAAATTATCACGGAATGTGGACTCCTTGGATGCAAACCAGCAGGTTCACCAATGGACCAGAATCATACGTTGGGTCGTCCTCAAGGAGATCTTCTTCCTGATCCTGAGCGCTATAGACGTCTTACCGGTCGTCTTATCTATCTACTGGCTACACGACCTGATCTTGCGTACTCTGTTCACATTCTATCTCAATTTATGCAGAGTCCAAGGGAAGAACATTGGAATGCAGCCATTAAAGTCGTTAGGTATTTAAAAGGCACCGTTGGACAAGGAGTGCTTTTCCGGGCTAACACTAAGTTTCATCTAACTGGCTGGTGTGATGCCGATTGGGGAGCATGTAAAGTTACTAGGCGATCACTCACAGGTTGGATCGTCCAGTTTGGTACTTCTCATATATGCTGGAAGACAAAGAAACAAAATGCTGTTTCACTTTCTTCAACTGAAGCAGAATTCTGTGCCATGAAAGCTATTACTAAGGAACTTATCTGGATCAAAGGGCTTCTTTCCGAGTTTGGTATTACTCATGATTCACCGATGACCATTTGCTGTGATAACAAATCTTCTCTACATATAAGCGCCAATCCAGTCTTACATGAGCAAACCAAACACATGGGTATTATTTGTCAATTTGTTCGTAAGGAGATCACGAAGGGAGTAATCGCCACGACGTATGTTTCAAGTCAAGAACAACATGCAGACATTTTAACCAAGGCTCTTGGATGAAGGGAATTTGATGCATTTCTTCTCAAGTTGGACATTAACAATATTCATGCTCCAACTTGAGGGGGGATATTGGAGTATGATTATTATATGACTTAGGAATCATACGATATAGTTTTAGATAAGGCTTTCATGTGTTTTCCTATTCCAGTTTGAACTTTCTAGATTTTCTTTTGTAGCTTTACTTTACTTGGTATATAAACCAAGCTTATTATTCAATAAAGATCATCTTACTTTTGATATTATTCAAGATTTGTCATATTTTATAAGAGCAACGTTGGAGACATCCCATGCGGTAGCAACTCCCATGAACCGAGTCACTCTGCTTTGGTCACTGATGTTTCGAACATAGTCGGAGCGGCTAACACACCACCTCCAGTGTGTCTAGTTTCTGAGATATTCCATTGTTAAATACAAATTAGATACTCCCTCCGTTTCATAATACTTGATGTTTTAGAAGAATAATTTTGTTTCAAATTAGTTGAAGTTTTGAGATTTTAAAGTTACTTTAACTTTATTGGAAATTGTTCAACCAATTAGATTTCACAGTCTTTTTTACTATTGGTTAATTTATTTTAAAATTATATCTTTAAAATATTTTTTATTAAAAAATACAATTTTTTTAATCTTTGTGCACTATGGTAAAACATCAAGTATTATGAAACGGAGGGAGAATTATTTTCTCGACTTTTTGCTCTCGACTTTTTACTTACTCCCACGTCTTTTACATTTTCAGGGTGACCAGGCAGGTGAAGAAAGTTTATATGGCTTCTCTGTGAATGATGTGACAATCATAATGGAAAAGCAAGATAATCTATGTCCTTGGGATGCACTGTGCACAGTTCCATATACGTTGTTCATTGATAACAACGACAACACTAACGTGCAGCTACAAGCTCCTTGCTTAGCACAAAACGATGATGAGTTTCTGGGTGGATTGACGCATGTTAACCGCAAGCAAGTTGAATTTTTGTTCATCTATGATCAAGAACTTACAACGCAAGAGAACTGTGAGGAGTATATGCTAAAATGGTTTTGATGATTATAGCAGAGAGAGAGAGAGATAGTACTCTGTTGTCATTAAAGCACCTCAACTCTTCTTTTTTTAATTTACTTTCATGGAACTATATCTACTGGCTACTGCTCGGTGTTTTATTACAATAAGACGAGTTACCGATGAAACCACATCGTTATGCACATACAAATGGTGTAAAGATGCACAAACCATATGCAGAACCAAGTCAAACGTTGGTTATAGTACTGTGATGTGTATGTATCAAATTGGGAAAATAGCTTTACTTGGGTCTGAAGTTACTGTCTTTTAGCGGTCGCAATCTTAAATTTCACTGTAAGACAGCGTCTGAATCATCCAAAAAGGAGTGGATTAAAATAAATGTGTGTCAAGATCCTTACATTTATCTTTACGAACATATGATCAAAATGTTCATATGTTCCACCAAGAATTTAACCGAGTGTGCCATGAAACACGCGGCTAAGCATCTGCTCGTTGTTGATTTAGTCATCACTGGCGACAAAATGAGAGATTCAGGGTCAGAAAGATAGACTTTAGGGACAAAAAGCATTGAGACCGAACAGAAGATCTAAAAACCTTTAAGAGCAACTGCGTTTGATGTTAAGACAAGCAAATCTACAATGAAGATCACTGAAACCGGGAATCCCCAAACCTGTAACATACATTATCACACTTTAGCATAAATAGACTTACGAGTGCATAGACAAGATACTGAGACGATCTACATTTAACATACCGGCATAGCAATTAGAAAGATCTTGATGTAACTGGAGATAAAGATCCCCAAAAGAATCTCTTTTCTTCTGCAAAAATAATAAACTAAGTTATCATCTCCAACATACAAATAGACTTTGGTGTGAAATTTCATTATAAGGAAAACATGGTATATACCTAGACGCACCGATTGGTATAATCTTGGAAGCAAGTGCAAATGATAAAACAAATGCAAAATTTGCAGATAACACATTAACCAGAACCTGTTCAATGCATTATAATTGACTTATTAACATCCTCAGAGACCAAAACCTTTACAATTTCAAGGGAGGGAAAAAAGAACCAACAAACCTCTAGAGATGCAAGAATAGAGTTCATGGGCACGCTTGACTCACCATTGGTTCTTCGCAACAGCAAGCTTCTATCTTTTTTTTTCTATTCGTTAAAGGCTCTCCAAAACAAGATACTCTGTATAGTATAATAAAACAAAAGGAAAGGATACAGGTATCTAGAAGAAGATAAGCCAAGACCATCTTCCACAACAGATGCTGCCAAATTGTGAAAACCCTCTGAAGATCAGATAACAGAGTACGTGGTCTGATCCAGTAATAAAGTCTTTGCCTTTTTTTTTTACCTGAAGATAGACAGTTTCTTGAGTGAACACATTGTAGAGTAAGTGTCTATAAGCCTTTGGTTTGTGAAGAATCAAGTCGATGAATATAATCTGATTTTAAAAAGAAAAAATCAAATTTTGATGGAAACCCACGAAGCAGAAGAACATCAATTGAATATTTTAAAGACAAACCATTAGCTCACACTCGATGTATTCGTCTGCTACTTCGTTGCAATTCTCCTACAAAAAAAAAGATGTAAACTTTTTGAGAACATTCAGTAGAAATTGAGAACCCTAATTTTAGTTTTTTTGGTGAAATAAGCAAAAAGCTTACGCATTTCATGAGGCGAAAGTTGCCAGGAGAGTATTGGATTAACAATGATTTAACTCTGTGCCCACACTGTACACACCTCTTCTCTCTCGCCATCTCTATTCTTCTCTCTCAAGGTTTCATTTGGAGATCCCTTCTTCCCCAGTTTGGTCTCTTCATCGCTACTGGGCCTTATATGGGCCGTGCGTTCAACTAAGTTCTTTGTTATTTTTATGAGTTTTCTCTGTAATGGGCAAGCCTTGTAACTATAGCCTAGCAGGCATGAAACTTTTTCCTTTCCTTTTTATTTAATATGGAAAGCCTTTGTATCCAGGTGTTCAAAAAGAAATGAGGAAAGTCTTGTATTCAGATTATATATATGTTATCAGTTAATAAAGAATTCTGTCAAAAAAACTAAAACCATTCTTTTTAACGGTTTCATTTGTTGACGAAAAAAAAAAAACGGTTTCATTTAATATTCATGAGCATTATGTTGGGCTAAAGTGGGCTTTTGTTTAGTCTCGTTTTGGGCCTATGTCTACTTTTAATTTTGTATCTTTAAACTATTTTTTTATTATACAATATAAAATAACAATAATTCTTAATATTTTTTTCTGTAAAAAGAACAACTATATGCGGCCTAAATAGCCCAGATCACTAAACTGTCTGAAAAGGTCTATGTAGGTAAAAAATTAAATTACTTTTTCGAAATGGTAACCAGATATATAGGTGTACAAATGCCTTTTGATAGGCAGCATACAGGTTTGGCTAATTCAGGTTTATTGGTTGAAATAGTTTGGTTAATTAGTCGGATAATTTGGATTTAGAAGAATTTAAAATAACCAACATATAATTTCAAATTAACTTATAATTTGGATATCAGATGTTTCAACTTTTAATTTTTAATTTGACTAAATAAAAATTATATTTTTTTAAAAAAAAATTCAGATAAATTTAGTTCCTTATATTCATATATTTATTTGTTAAAAATGTTCTTACTTTTTCAAAAAAAACTTTGTTTAAAAAGGTTTCATTTGATATTCATGAGTATTGAGTTGAGCTAAAATTGGTCTTTGTTTAGTTTTGTTATGGGTCTAGGTCTACTTTTAGTTTACGTTGGGCTAAAATGGTCATTTGTTCTCATTTTCTCTGTTTCAATTTAGTTGTCGTTGTAGAGTAAAATTTTCGTTTTAAAATCAGTGTTATTTTACAATTTTAATACAAAATTTATCAAAAACATTGTTCATTTTATTTTCTATTGGTTGAAATATAGTTAGATGTATAAGAAATGATGTTTTATTTTGGAAATATGCAAAATTAAATATTTTGTAATTTGTATGCTTAAACCTAAAACAAAACAAAAATGAAACGGATGGAATGATAAATTTCTTTTCTTTTTTAAAAGAAACATATATGGCCTAAATCGCCTTACGACCATATTTTGTTATTTTCACCTCTAAAATAGTGGAACTTTATAATAGAGGTGATATATGATCCAATGTATTTCTCTAAAATAGTAATCTCTAAATATAAAGTAAAAATAGAGATTTGCTATTTTTTCTCTATAAATAGAAGAAAAAGTAGAGATCTCTATTATAGAAAAAAAATAGGGACGGATTGGAACAATTTCACTACTAAATACAATTAAAGAGGTGAATATAGGAATGGTTGGAGATGTTCTAAGACCCTTAAATGTCTGAAAAGGTCTATTCGGATAAGGATCTATGAATAATAAATTACTTTTTCTAAGTGGTAATCAGATACATATGTGAACAAATGCCTTTTGATGGACATATAGGTTTAGCTAATTCAGACTTATTGGTTGAAATAGTTTGGTTAGACGGATAATTTGGATTTAGAAGAATTTAAAATAACCAACATATAATTTCAAATTAACTTATACTTCGGAAATCAAATGTTTCAATTTTTAACTTTTAATGAAATTAAATTAAATCAAATTTATATTTTATTTGTTTAAATTCAGAAAAATTTACTTCCTTAAATTCAAATATATTCTATTTAAAATTTAAATATATTTTATAAATTTTGATATACATTTTTCCCCCTGAAAGATTCATTCTTATAAATATTACAGATTCCAACATGCTTGCAGCACTTGAACAACTCAGGTCACAAACAACTCGCAGCCTGTTTCATGTAGGTAACCTGTTACGGGAGATGATCCAAGTCAGAACACATCTTTGGGATAACTCCGAAGAACCAGACTGCTTTGTGCCAATCAGGAGCAAAAGCAGTGGCCCAAGTCATTATATTCAGAGAGTTGGAAGAGCAGTTAAAGACTAAACCAAACCGGACAGGCCAGTTTAATTTTAATAATTAATTAAATAGATCACATATATAGTAAAATGTGTTCTGGTTTAAAAATTGTTACTTACCCAAAATCAATATGAACCATCGTTATTTTCATTTAAATTTTTATACAATTAAAAATATAGGATTGGGTAAAATATCTGAATTCAAAAAACCGAATCAAAGTCAATCCAAAAAATAATAATAAACTTTAAATAAAATTGGTTAGATTTTCGAATGAATTCAAAATCTGGTTTGGTTATCCGAACCGGATTTATATACTTAAATATATTAATCATTTTTAAATATAATATCTAAAAATGTGATGATGGGTGTGCATCGTTGTTAATAAATTTCATATGATATTTCTTATGATCCCCGGAATCTGAAAAGGTTAAAGGAATTACTGTCTAACATGTAATCACAAATACAGTACCTGAGACTGAACCCCACATCAGAAGACATCTATTAATGGCAACCATTCCAATTGGGCATTACTCCACGAAATCACTACATGAAATCATGTTACTACACGACTACAATGTCAACAACTGCCACACCTCGAATCTCAAAGCAAGAATTCAATTGAACAAGAGACGCGTGGTTATGTTCTTTCTTACCAAATATAAAGATATTCTTACGGTCCATCATCCAAAAATCTATTCTTCTAGATGAGAACTAGCCATGGACATTCGGATACCGGTTCGGATCCAGGTCGGATAATTCGGATTTCGAATATTTCGGGTATGGAAAAAATAGATCCGATCGGGTATTATAAAAAATCGGTTCGGAACCGGTTCGGTTTTTCACGGTTCCGGTTCAGATCGATTAAATCCGAAAGAACCGAAATATTAACATATTTGATTATATTTCATAAGACCAGATCAAATAAAACCAAATCAAATAAAACCAAAATGAACTTAACATAATAAACGGCTAAACGCCATAGTTTAGAAATCCATAACAAACAGTCGAACAGAAACAACATAACAAACATAAAATCCAGAATTCAAAACAGAAATAGAAAGTTCAAACTGAAAAACAGAAACAGAAAGCTCAAACTGAAAAACAGAAACAACATAACAAAGGTTCGGACCAACTTCTTCATTCCCTTCTTCTCCATGATCGTCATTCCCTTCTTCTCCATGATCTTCATCCTAGCAGCTTCAGATACTTCTAGTCCATATTGAGCCGAGTTTCAAACTCTGAAAAAAATAGACAATTGTATTAAGAGTATGAAATATAATCTTTAAACTAAAATTTATAAGCTAGTAAGACTTGTATACCTCTTTGAAGGCTTTCATGTAACTCGAAATCAGCAAGCATTTGAGTGTTGGTCGCAAAAGGTCTTTCAGTAAGCTTAATATCAGCCTTCATCAACTGCTCCATGCACATCAAGACCTCGATCATATAGTGGGTTAAGCAGCTCCTAGATGGGGATAAAATCCGACCACTTGTGCTGAAGGCACTTTCAGATGCAACAGAAGACACTTGCATTGCAAGTAAATCTTTGGCCATTTCTGCTAGTATCGGGTACTTGGAACTATTAAGCCTCCACCAAGACAACACATCATACTCTGTTCCAAGAGGGGTGGTCGGATTCTCTACCTTCTCCTTCAAATACAGCTCCAACTCATCCCTTACTTCTTCAACACCAATTTCAGCAACCATCTCAGTGTAAGCAAAGTCCATCCTTTCATAACCGCAATCATCATAAGCCAAATCAAGTCCTTCAACCGAGTCTCCTAAACCTTGATCTTGTCCTCTAGATGATGATGATGCTTGAGTGGACTGAGATGACGGCTCTGTTGACTCTCTCCAGTAACGAGCAGAGTACTCCTTAAAAATATCAGTCATAACAACATGGACTGACTGATACATAGCCTTCGCTTCTGCTGTTTCTTTTCCATAGATCTTCTCAAAGCACATCTTAGCAAATTGCATCTTTTTACACGGATCAAAGACAGAAGCAATAATCAGAAGCTTGTTGATCTTCTTCATTCCCTCCCAATACTTTTCAAACTTAGCTCTCATGTCCTCAGCTTTCTTCTTCAACTCTCTATCTACACTCTGGCTCAATCTAATCAGGTTCTTCTCTATAGTGATTATCTCACCATAACACTTATAAGAGCAAACCGAAGTGGAACCCGAGACAACCAGAGTATAATTGTAGAAAATGATCAAAAACTTCACCAACCTCTCCACAGCATTCCAATCAGCGTTAGAAGGAGGTCATATCTTCTTGGTCCCATTGTCAACCTCGTTGAAGTAATCATTGTAGAGTCTGTCTTCCTGCTCCATTTTATCAAATGCCAACTTGAACTTAATAGCCCTTTGCAGCATGACATAAGTTGAATTCCACCTCGTTTTGATGTCCAAAGGAAGACTGCCTCTTGTCATTTTCCCGGATTCAACTCGGAGCTCAAAAGATCTCTGTCTTGGCGTTGAAGACCTTACATACTGCACCGCATTTCTGATTGCTTCCACATGCTCACTTATCTCTAGCATACCATCTTTCACGATCAGATTGATGATGTGAGCTGAACATCTCATGTGCATATAGATCCCATCAAAGACCAATGCCTCATCGCCAAGCAAACTGAACTGACTTTGAAACCGCCACATTGCAGATGTGTTTGCAGTAGCATTGTCAACCGTGACAGTGAAGACCTTCTCTATTCCCCACTCGGCCAAGCAGCCAAGCAACACAGTAGCAATTGTCTGCCCTTTGTGGTCACATACATGCTTAAACCCAATTATTAGCTTCCTTATCTGCCAGTTCGCATCAACAAAATGAACTGTGACCACCATGTAGCTCGCTCTTGTAGGTTGTGCCACCCAGATGTCTGTTGTAACTGAAACCCTCTGCTTAGTAGACTTGAATCACTCCTTCAAAGCCGCCTTCTTTCTCACATACATCTCCACGATTGAATGAGGCTTGTAGAGGTTGACACGGTTGCAAAACTGTCTCCAGCCAAGACTTTCACAGAAAGAAAGTGGCAGCTCCGCCAACACTAACAGCTCATTAGTCGCATCTCTAAACACAGCTTCAGACACTCTTGCATTCATCAAACGTCCTTCATTGTTAATGGACTTTGCACCAGGAGCTTGGCTCTGATTCCACGCCAAGTAAGGCTTGCACGACAGTAGATGTTTTCTTAAGTTCGAAGTTCCTTTTGCAGATGCACAACCAAACTGACGGTGACAATGGTTGCATGTGCAGTTGTCGCGATCATCTTCTAACCTTGTGTAATCTTCCCATACCAGAGATCGTGTACTGCTTGCCTTTGTCGTGTTCTTCTTTGCTTTAGGTGGCTTAATCTGAGACATGCTTGCCTCTGAACCTTCTTTCCTTTTGCCTCTGTTATCAGTACGCACACACCCTTCTTGTGTTTCGTGACTTGCATCATCTGCCTCCATATCAGCGTTGTTTGGGGATTACGAAGAATCCATCTGCACATAAACAAAAGAGTGAAGACATAAGTCAGTAAAATCTAAGACAACACATCAAAACAGAATTAAAATCTTAATATAACATAGGAAAAATGATTGCTAGCTACACGAAGTATCAGCCATCACATGGCTAACCATGCAAACTAAATTAATGTATACCTAACTACACGAAGTATATGTTATACATGACAACATCCCTCAACTTAATGATGTTATGCAGTTAACATCACAAGTTTAATTTCATTCATTCAAAAACTGATGTAGATGTCAGAGACCGTTTAAATATCTTTTTCATCAATTAAAATATAACCAATTTGACATTAATCTAACTAAATTGGATTTTAATCTGTATTTTGAAAGAGTAAGAATACTTTTAACAAAATTTAATTTACAAAATCAATATGTTTTAATATTATTTGATAAGTAGAATTTTAGCATTTTTATTTTAGTGTATTCGATAACTATATAATTATATTATTTATATTTATATTAAATTTGAAAGTCGTATAAGATATTATTATTTTTTAATTATAAAACTTATTTGACGTCAATCTAATATTTTATTTTTTTTAAACTCATTTGATGTCAACTTAAACCAAATATTATCTCATGTATATAGTTATTAAGTATATACTTTTAAGAATAAAAGTAATCTAATAATAAAAATCTAATATTAAAATTTTGCTAAGTTTATGAATGAAAACTTTTTTTATGAAAATAGAAATAAAATAACTCATTAATTTAATTAATTTTACATAACACAAATAAAATTTTAGAGTCAATATATAAATAAACATCAAATAAGTTTTATAAAAAATTACAAATAAGTATATATCACATACTAATCAAATGAATTACAGAACTATTATTAATATATAATAACAAAACAAATTAAGATAATTGAAAAAAAATCTTATATATAACTTTCTTATTTTTATATAAATAAAATAATATGATTTTATAGTTTTTAAATACATTAAATAAAAAGGTTAAAACACTACTTATCAAAAAAATATTTAATTTTAAATTAAATTTTGTTAAAAGTATTCTTACGCTTTTAAAACGCGGACGAAAATCCAATTTTAGTTAAATTACGGTCAGAGTGATTATAATTTAATTGATGAAACGAAATATTTAAACGGTCTCAAATGTCTACATCAGTTTTTGGATGCATAAAATTAAACTTGTGATGTTAACTACATAACATCATTAAGTTGAGGGATGTTGTCATGCATTACATATACTTTGTGTAGTTAAGTATACATTAATTTAGTTTGCATGGTTAGCCATGTGACGGCCGATATTTCGTGTAGCCAACAATCATTTTTCCTATAACATATATAAGAAGAAGAACAAGACAAAACAGAACCAAAATCTAAATGATTTCTTACTTCAAAAAACGGAACAAATATCTAAATATAACAAATCTAAGAAGAACAAGACTATACGGAACCAAAATCTAAATGATATTTTGTTGTGATTATGCAACAAAAGAAAAAGAAATTGATTTCTTACTTCAGAAAAAATTCTCGAAGTCTCTGATGCCACTTCCATCACGCCTTCTTGCGACTTTATAGTCGTACTCGAACGGTAGGATTGCAATTGAAAATCTCAACAGACAGTATTAGAAGAGGCTATACGATAATCTAGGTGAAAAGGGGTTATCGGGAAGCAACAAAAGCATTTAGGGTTAGTGGTTCGGAGAATCAGAATTAAACATTTACGATTAGTGAAGAACTGAAGAGACATATTGATACACTAAAAATGAATCCTTGCTACTGCCAAGTTAACAGTTGCAATTGCAGTACTTGAGATTCAAATCTAGAGGACCAGTCTACACTCTAGTTCTATAAGTTCTGAAATCAAGCTACGAAGAAGATATGAACTTGGTTATAAAGTGACAATAGTTAACAAGCAAATAAAACACGAGATTGATTCAATTAAACAAGAGCTAGCCTAGGGTATTTCATTGGGTGTTGAATTGGAACCAAACAATTATTCAAGCGCGATGAAGTGCTTTCTAGAACTCGGATCACTCAGCTGGAACACTCTACTGTCGTGGCAGTGATCGCTTTGCAGATCGATCTCACCACCTAACTGTCGTTGGGATGAGGATCGATTGCAAGCTTTAGAGAACAGGTCCGATCAGTTCACTTACCACCCTAATATCTATTTTCGCTGATTAGGGATACTAAGCTCATTCAATACATGTCAAGTTATCTCCTAAGCGGTTAACTAGGTGATGAACTAGTGACCTAACATCAAGTGATCAGTTTAATGAAAGCATTAAGAACAGTTTGAATGAAGAACAGTTAATGAATCGCTTATCTATGTTTAGCTCATGTCTCAACACCCTAAAAACCCTAGGCGAGCAAGGCTACTACTCGATCATGATGCAGAGAATCAAAGACATAAATCCTGAATAAAATTGCATAAGAACAGAGTAGAAAACAATAGGGTTCAGATGATCTTCTCTATGAGAGGATGGCTTCTTCTCCCTTACAAGTTGCAGATCGCAAATTCAGTGTTCTCTTGTAAAAACTAGCGTAAGAAAAAATAGTAAAAAGATAGATGGCGTTTTATATGGAGGCGCCAATCAGAAGAAAAAAGATTAGGGCAACAAAGCTTTAATTCCCGAAATAGGAGTTTCCATATTCGTCGGGAACAATCTCCGGATCACTCTGTCTGCTTGTTCCGCTTGAGATAGAACAATCTCGGGACTGTTCTACTTGAGTGTTCTCCGCAGGATTGCTCCAAAAGGACATCTTTTCATCATGCACCTTTTCTTCTTCCTTCTACTAACTCCAGACCTGTAAAAGGTTAAAAAAAACTAGACTGACACGAATTAGTGACTTGAAACAAATGAAAACATATATACAATGATGTGAAAAACACCATATATCACATATGTGCTAATCGGGTATATTCAGGTACTTAATCGGATCTCGGATTTTATCCGACCCGACCTGGTATCCGAAATCAGTTGAAAAACATATCCAATCGGGTATTTTTACATATCTGAAACCGATCAAATACCTGTTTTTCGGATCGATACCGGGTCGGATCCTCGGATCCGGATAATATGCCCAGGGCTAATGAGAACCTAGAACATAGGGACAGTACTGTATCATACATTAGTTGTCCCATATGCAAGAAACTGAAAATCCCAGTAGATACATTTTTCTCCTGCCATTTCGCCCAAAAGGTGTGGCAATTTATATTGATCTTTCGTGCAGTTCATGTTTGAACCGAAATCGGTGCTTCGTTGGGGGTAGACTGATTTCGATGGTGGGGTTAGGAGAGGTCTTTATAATGAGCTTGAACTGGATAGATGGAGAGTAAAAGAGGTGTGATATGTTATAGCTGGACCCGGTGAAGGGTTGCCTACGTACCCCGAGAGGGGATCAAGCCAATCGTAGTTCTACAACGAAAGGTCACAAGTGCCTAGATGAAGGCATGTGATATGGTGTTTCTCTCTAGAGAGTGTTTATCTCTCTAGAATGTGAGAAGAGAAGTAAGTGATGGAAAAAAGGATCCTTCTCAAGGAGGAGATGGCTCCTTATTTATAGAAGGATGAGGTCTAGGGCTTCCTAATGACCTTCTTATAAATGGGCTGAGCTCATTATCTTATAAGCCTTGTTGAAGGGTAAAACCCATGTCCAACAGTAAGTCCCCCCAGTTCGTTGAGAGAGATGAAATGATCTCTACGAATTTCATGAAGAGGTTTATAAGACAATGGACTCAGCGCTTTTATACTTGAATGGCCTAGGCGAGTAGTACTTTTCTAGGCGAGTTGGCCGGTGAACTCGTGCCTAGGACGCGAGTTGTACTCTTGCTAAGGGAGTTTACTATGAAAACGTCCCTAGAAGAAGTAACTCGGCCAGTAACTCGTGCCCGAGCGAAAATGAGTAGATGTACTCTTGTTAGGCGAGTTGAGTGTAAACTCGTGCTTTGAGAAAAGCAAGTTTACTAAACTCGTGCCTAGACAAATGCGAGTAGTACTTTTCTAGGCGAGTTGATCGGTGAACTCGTGCCTAGGACGCGAGTTGAACTCTTGCTAGGGGAGTTTACTAAGAAATCGTCCCTAGAAGAGGTAACTCGGCCAGTAACTCGTGCCCGAGCGAAAATGAGTAGATGTACTCTTGTTAGGCGAGTTGAGTGTAAACTCGTGCTTTGAGAAAAGCAAGTTTACTAAACTCGTGCCTAGACAAAGGCGAGTAGTACTTTTCTAGGCGAGTTGATCGGTGAACTCGTGCCTAGGACGCGAGTTGAACTCTTGTTAGGGGAGTTTACTAAGAAATCGTCCCTAGAAGAGGTAACTCGGCCAGTAACTCGTGCCTGAGTGAAGATGAGTAGATGTACTCTTGTTAGGCGAGTTGAGTGTAAACTTGTACCTTGAAAAAGGTAAGCTTACTAAACTCGTGCCTAGACAAAGGCGAGTAGTACTTTTCTAGGCGAGTTGATCGGTGAACTCGTGCCTAGGACGCGAGTTGAACTCTTGTTAGGGGAGTTTACTAAGAAATCGTCCCTAGAAGAGGTAACTCGGCCAGTAACTCGTGCCTGAGTGAAGATGAGTAGATGTACTCTTGTTAGGCGAGTTGAGTGTAAACTTGTACCTTGAAAAAGGTAAGCTTACTAAACTCGTGCCTAGACAAAGGCGAGTAGTACTTTTCTAGGCGAGTTGATCGGTGAACTCGTGCCTAGGACGCGAGTTGAACTCTTGTTAGGGGAGTTTACTAAGAAATCGTCCCTAGAAGAGGTAACTCGGCCAGTAACTCGTGCCTGAGTGAAGATGAGTAGATGTACTCTTGTTAGGCGAGTTGAGTGTAAACTCGTGCCTTTGAGAAAGCAAGTTTACTAAACTCGTGCCTAAACAAAGGTCCAAATCCAATGAAGTCTGAGAGACAAAGTCATACCTAGTAATAGGCGAGTTGCCGAGCAAAGGTGATGGAGTGATCATAGCCGAGCAAATGGGATCTTCGCCGACCAAAAGGGCCTTGAACTCCTCGCCTAACCAATCTCATTTGTTCATGATATTGGACTTATTGGGCTTCAACTCTTCGCTTCTTCTTGTGAGGCCCAAGATGCATTACATATTTTTTTTTTCTTTTGCCCGCTTCTTCTCCGTGAGAACTTGTTATCTTCACGGTGTTGCCGACTAAAAGGAAATGACCAATATGAGTTCGAACCGAGTAAGCGCATCACTAAGCCGGAGTAACCGCATGAGAAGCCGAGTAACCGCACGAGTCAAAGCCGAGTGATCGCGTAAGCTCGAGTTTAAACTGTCGTTTGACACGATTTGGACCAGAGCTCGTACTCGCTTGGTGGAGCTTGATTGACTTCTAAGTCCGATGCCAAGCTTGGAGTGAGTGCCATTAATGGACTCCTCTCTGTTGATGGACCTTGAAGTAGGGAGAGGTTTTTAGGCGGCGTGAGCTTGGAGACTTCGTCTCCGTTTGGTGTTTGGCGTTTAGTCGGCATAAGATCTTTCGGTCGGCACGGCTTTTGTTCGGAAACAATCTGATTAGGAGCGTGCGTGAGTTCGAGACCGGCGCCGTGAAGACAACACAAGAGCTTATCGTGAGACGTTGCATTGGAGTAACCGCGTGAGCATGAGCCGGTTACGGCATGATCGTTCGTTTCCAAGAAGCGAGACCTTGTTGGAGAGCTTTAGGTCGGCTCCGAGTAAAGCACATGACGGAGGCGACATGGGTAGGTTGTTGCTCGGCATTGAACTGCATGAGGTCGAGCTTTGTTTCAACCGTGACGAGCAATAGAGCGTAATACTGACGCTCGTGCATGAGGTTGAGCCTCTTGACCGCCGAGAAGGTGTATCTTAAGATTATGCACGAGCTTGGCCTCCATATTTCCGAGCAAGACTTAACGAGTGGAAGAGTTCGAAGCTGTTTACTTCGATTAATGGAGATTCTGAAGGCGTCATTTGTAGCTTGGCGAAGAAGTTCCTAAAAGGAAAGAGCTTTTCGTTGATGATGACGTTTTGCACAAGGCGACAAAATCAAACTTGTGGTCGGTAAGAAACGAGCTGTTGGAAGCGTTGACTCTCCGTTTCCACAAATCAAAATCCTCGGTATAATGATTACACGGCATGGACGGACAAATAATTTATTTTGTTTGTTGCCGAGTGGAAATAAAATATATGGTAGATCCACTTTTATAACTGTGTCAAGTAAAAGAAGAATATTCTTCATTGGGTTTCAAATCCTCGGTATAATGATTACACGGCATGGACGGACAAATAATTTATTTTGTTTGTTGCCGAGTGGAAATAAAATATATGGTAGATCCACTTTTATAACTGTGTCAAGTAAAAGAAGAATATTCTTCATTGGGTTTCTGCTCTGTATTTTCTTTGGGCCCAATGAGATCAAAGTCTTTAACCAATACTCGGTCTCTTGCCCCCCTTTTCTTTTACTCGGCAAGTGATGATTATACGGACTGGAACCAATTTTTACTGCGGAGGAGATAAAGTATCGTAGGTCCAACTCCCCTTCTTTTTTTTTACTTTGACGAGTAAAAGGTGACAAGAAAGGATGTGCTCATCATTTACTCGTTTTTCATTTGTTGATCTTTTACTCGGCTTTTCTCTTTTTTTTTTTTTTTTTTTTTTTTACGAGTAAAGAATGCAATTTGTCATTTACTCGTTTTTGACGAATAAAAGTGACAAGAAAGTGCATTTACTCGCTCTCTCTTTTTTTTAAGAGTAAACGGTCGAGTGACGAGTAGACGACCAGATGACGAGTAGACGGTCGAATGACAAGTAGGCGACTAGGTGACGAGTAGACGACCAGGTGATGAGTAGACGACCAGATGACGAGTAGACGGTCGAATGACAAGTAGGCGACTAGGTGACAAGTAAACGACCAGGTGATGAGTAGACGGCCAGGTGACGAGTAGATGACCAGGTGACGAACGGTGACGACCAAACGGTCAGGCAACAAACGGTGACGACCAAATGGGGACGACCAAATGATGACGACCAAACGGTCAAGTGATGACCAGACAACAATGAGCGAATGGTCACATGACGAGCAGACGGCGACGAGCAAACGACGACGACCAAACGGTCAAGTGATGACCAGACAACGATGAGCGAATGGTCACGTGACGAGCAGGCGGCGACGAGCAAACGATGACGGACAAACAGACTCCGAATTCAATTTTCTTCGAAGATACTTCTCCTTGCCCCACGGTGGGCGCCAACTGTTTGAACCGAAATCGGTGCTTCGTTGGGGGTAGACTGATTTCGATGGTGGGGTTAGGAGAGGTCTTTATAATGAGCTTGAACTGGATAGATGGAGAGTAAAAGAGGTGTGATATGTTATAGCTGGACCCGGTGAAGGGTTGCCTACGTACCCCGAGAGGGGATCAAGCCAATCGTAGTTCTACAACGAAAGGTCTCAAGTGCCTAGATGAAGGCATGTGATATGGTGTTTCTCTCTAGAGAGTGTTTATCTCTCTAGAATGTGAGAAGAGAAGTAAGTGATGGAAAAAAGGATCATTCTCAAGGAGGAGATGGCTCGTTATTTATAGAAGGATGAGGTCTAGGGCTTCCTAATGACCTTCTTATAAATGGGCTGAGCCCATTATCTTATAAGCCTTGTTGAAGGGTAAAACCCATGTCCAACAGTTCACATAGCTGCAGAAAATGGTTTCGAACAAGTGCTTGGAAGACTAACATGAGTAACAAACAAGATACTCCCATAGATCTGCTGGGTAATCTAGATGGCTCGAAATAAGTTGATTTTTGAAGATCATAACACATCTTTTGAAGAAGTGGGGATAAATGGAATCATGTTAACAAAAGAATGGAACCAAACCCAAAGGAAAATAATAAAGAATCCTAAAAGCGTACAGATATAGGCGAACAAAAGCATCAATCAAGGGGTTCACTTAGCCGCACTACGAAGCAACTTTCCGATCAAATGCTCTTTGATCACATGCAAAACAGATGCGTCCTAGGACAAGAGATCGAAGAAAGCTTAACCGGCTTGGATATTCACAGGTCGCCAGGATGATATACAAGGATCCAAGACGCATGACTTCATCAATCAGATCGGAAATTATCATGGCAACATCTCTTGAGATACGCAATCTCAATGTTTGTCCGACTGCTCAACACGCATTATAGCTATCAACCACAAGATACATGTCAAGGAAATGCTTGGCATCATCACTGATATTCAAAAGATCTCCTACTTGTTTGTCTTTATCACTTTCTCTCACATATCTAGGGGAAAATTTTAGAAGTTGATTATTTGGCCCAAAAAACAGTGAGTTTGTCTACTATTATAATGGGCAGCATTTTGGTTTTAACTCTTGGATCTGATTTTAGTTAAGTATTGGGTTGCATAAAAACTGATATCAACTAGCTCGCAAATAATCTTTACCTTTTATATCGAAACACCGTACACTTAAATAACAGGATAACAAAGTAAGGCTGCAAATTAATTATCAATATTTTCATGTAATGGACGTGAAATGACTTATCCCATCAATTCCCAAAAAAAATAATTTAACTTGAATGGAATGGAAGTAATTCATTTCATCAATTCCACAAATAAATGGACAAAATATAAAAAAAAATTACATAACAAATCTGACGAGGAATAAATGGAATGAATCTATTCCTTTTAATGTATCTCATTCATTTTAATTCCATTAATTTTTATTCCTTCGATTGGTAAAATATTTAGATTTAGAGCCTAAATGTGAAGTAGAAATATTCTTTTCAGGGATAAAGTAAAAAAAAATGAAAGAAGATATCATACCTTTTGTTGTTCATATTCTAAAGTACTATTATTATAAACTGAGATTGTCCTTCCATAATTTCTCTTTTTTGTTCTCTTCCCATAAGCTAACAGACAAATCCCCTTTGGTTAAATCAAGCGAAGACATTAGTAACCGGACAAACTTAGAATGGACCATATGTGTTATAGAGAGATAGGTTTAGAGAGAGATGGGTTAGAGAGGCATAAAGAGCTTTTCGAACTTCCCATTAGCTTAGAATGTACCATGAAACTTTGTCAGCTTAGCTAGAGATAGACACAGATAGTACCATTTTGTTTTAAAAAGAATTATAAGCTTTTTATCCTTCTCACTTATCCAGCTTATAACAGAAATTAAAGATGTAACACCTTTGATTCATGGATTGGTGTATATATCTGATCATTATGAGTATGTATAGTTAATAACTCGAGACTATTTAAGGATGTCAAATTTATTAATATATATATATATATGCTTCTTATAATATTGAAAGATGGGGGTTTTCAACATGGTAACTAGGGCTCAAGAACTCACATGTTGAAACGAGAACTCAAAACAAAACAAAAGGAAGCTTAAAACCAATATATATAAGCCCGGTGAAGTTCCTCACTACATTTTCAATTCCCCGATTGTCAAATTACATTATAATAATTTTAAAAGGATGAAACAAAGGGACATTAAGGAAATGGTGAATAGAAAACTCTTTGTTCTAAAAGTCTATGGACTTCCCTTTCCTCTTATATTCTTCATCATCGCTTAACTGCATAACTGAAGATGATTCTTCGTCTCTGATCACAACTGGAGAAGACGAAGAGTACCCCGCAACACCCATTTCACCACGTGCCTCCCCTGAAGAAGCAGACTCCTCCACATCGACTCCAAACAGCCTCACCTTCTTCGCCGTTCCCTCCTGCGGCGGCGGCACCATGGCGGCAGACGAAGGTACCCTCGTGGTCGGGTAAACAGGATAAGAGTTATAAACCAACGGCTCAGATCTTCCATACTGATAATGATGATTATGATCCAACGGTGCTCCCGCGTAGTACGGCCCTCCATAACCATACCCTAAAAAGTCCCTCTCTTGTAATTGGTTATGATAAAAAGGTGGAAACCTTCGGTAATGCGGCATGGAATATTCCGACAAGGGATAGTAATCGGCAGATGGATAAGTCGGAGACATGAAAAGCGGGTAATGATGATGATGGTTTATGTTGTGCACGAGGTTTCTGTCGGCTCTATGCCTCCAATCAACGAACAGTTTTTTGGTTCGTTTCTCAGGTTCGTTCTCGTCCTCGACGTAGCCACGGTGGAACGAGATGGTGTCTCCGTTCTCAAGGTTCTTATCTTTGACGAAACGGATCCATCCTTTAGTCATCACGTAGCTCTGGCTACTGCTCCAGAACAAGTAACGAAACCTCCACATCTTGCCGTTTCTGTCTTGGAATTCCAACACTGTGCCGTTTTGATTGTCTTCTAAGGGGAAGTAGCTCTCTGCATGGTGTTTTGGAATCACCAGCCGGTTTAGTTTCCCGACGTCGCTTGGTGTTAGCACTTTGTCGAACATGTGCTCTCCCATCCCCAAGTTAAAGTTGTTGTTGTTGCCGGAGCCACTAGCCATCTAAAGCATATCAAACTTTGTTATATTGGTTCTTGTGATGATGGTGACCAAGTTTAGATTTTGTAAAAATTATCCAAATTTTAAATCTTAGTGGGTTATTGAAAACTAGATGACCCAATTCAAGATCTTTAAAAAGTGACCACAAAACATGTTAGACAAGAGGATGAACCAATTCAAGATCATTCAAATGGTATTCAACTCTTTTTCTTAAGGATTCGATGAGTGAATCCTAGAAAGATGATGACACAATACAAAATCCTTCAATTATGAGATAATATATATCAGAAACCAAATAAACCCCACAATCGCAATAGTAATAAAGAATAGGTAATAAATCTAATATTAAAATGAAGAATCGAAGATCAAATGAAGAACAAAACCCTAGAATCCACAAGAAGAAGAAGACAGACGTACTCTTTGTGTTGCTTCTCTTCTTTTTCTGATATTTTCGTTGACTCCAAATATATTAAAAAGGAAAATGAAAATCAATGGTTTTTCAATTTTAAACTGGGTTATCTCTCTAGATGACTTTAAAGGGTGAAGAAAATAGTGGGTTTAGAGATTTTCTCGATGATAGAGAAGAAGACATCTTAGAGAGAGTAAAAGGGACCCATGGATGGTGTGGTTCGGGTCATGTGAGAACTTCTTGTCCTTTTCAAGTTTAGCTATAGACTTGGGGTAACTCTAGCTATTTATATAGATATACAAATCTATACTTACATGTATTGTGTATATAAGGTGAGGTGAGTGTGTCAATGTTTATAGGATATTCGCTCTTCTTTTGATATCTGTATATTTTCCTCTTTATTCATATCAGATCCTCTGTATTTAATGTTTTTGTTGATATCCTATTAATAGTTAATTTTAGCCAATTAGATTAGTTCCTCATATATTATACCTTGTTTGTGTGCATAAAAATAAAATTTACTAAAATAGTACACTTCTAAGATATATATCTACTATATAAAACTCCACATATATGACGCATGGAATAGTTGATATTAATATCTACATATCTATAGAAATAAGAAAATGAAAATAATTAATGACAAATTACAAGATAAATAAGACCAGATATATATACATATATATTTATTCATACATTATATGTCATAAAAATTAATAATAGATTACAGATATAAATAAGACCAAGTAAATAAATTTTATAAGATTATAAAAATAAACATACTTAATATACTTATTATTAGCTCTGGTAAAACATTTTCTGGAAAGTGATTCTAGTATTTTTAATGTCAAACATTTTATGTATGTTGTAATCGGTAAATATTTTGTATTGTACTTTTTCAACCAAAAAAATATCTCGTATTCTAAAATAAAAGATGTAATACTTTGTATATGTCATGAACAATTTAATAATAGATTACATATATAAATAAGACCAAGTAAATAAATTTTATAAGATTATAAAAATAAACATACCTAATATATTTATTATTAGCTCTAGTAAAACATTTTCTGGAAAGTGATTCCAGTATTTTAAGGTCAAACATTTTATTTATGTTTTTAAAATGTAATCGGTAAATATCTTGTATTGTACTGTTTTCAACAAAAATAAATATCTCGTATTCTAAAATAAAAGATGTAATAATTTGTATTTATCATTATTTTTGCTATTCTTTATAAAACACTGTAATATTTTGTTGAAATCAAAACCAAAACTAACGTTATATTAACTTTTTTTTTTTGAACCTAACGTTATATTAACTTTTCATGAATGTTCTTAAAACAATTGTAAATAGGTTGAAAATATGTCACAATGCTTTATGAAAACAAATGTCCTAGTATTGTTTTAAGTTGTGGATTGAATCATAAACACTAAATGTATTAAGGATGGTTTCAACTTCAAGTTAGTGAATATTTTCTCATGTGATAGCCAGTTTTTTGCCTACAGGTGACAGAGTCTTCTATATATTTTGAATAATATTATTTATCTATTAATTATTTGGTTTCTGGTAAGTTGTAATTGGCTTGGTATCTCGCCTGTTAACACCTGGGATTTAATCTGATATCTCAATTAAAACAATCTGTGGTACTTGTCTAAATTTGTCCAGAAGTGAACAGGTGTACCTTTATTAAAGCTTTTCTTTTCACTTCCTAGCATATAAATCCAACGTTTGAAAAAAAATTCAACACTGAAATGCCATTACTTTAAAGTATAAAAATAAATCACATAATCTACCAAACAGGTACGAATTAACCCTATACTACCAAATTTCTTTGAACTGAAGATTTCAATTTAAATTGCAGCTGTGTGTTACAGCATGAAGAAGATATAAAAATGAACATTAAAGAAGGGCAGTAAAGCATTGCACAGCTCGAAAAAAACATATTGCAGTGTAATACAAGTACTAAGAGCATCTCCAATTGTAAAACTCCATTTTTTCCTCCAAAATAGAATAAAAATGAAAATTGAGTAAAATTGATCCAACACAAATTCATATTTCACTCTTTAATGGAGTAATAAACAAACAAAAAATAGATTATTTCATTTATAGAGTAAACTCCATTATTGAATGAGATATGAAATTGGATTGAAATATTTTACTTATTTTTAGAGAAAAAATGGAATATGATTTGAGATGCCCTAACCAAGGACTGTACCACATAGAAAGGGCGCATGCATCAACAATCACACTATACCACCAATTTGGTCCACAACCAACATAAGTTCAAATACACTTATTCAAAGCCAAATCTAAAAGAGAACAATACAGCCTTGTTATATGTATATTTTTTTTGATAACCGAGTATCATGGCCCCACTGTAGTAGTTCAGACTAGAGATCGAAGCAAGCAAGGACACTGCTAGGGCGTTACCATGTGGCTTACGATGAACGGTCTTCGGTCTCGGGCGCTGGAGGGCCGCATGTAAATCCTTCAGAAGCCGGGTAGTAATTGAAAATTTGTTTATGGAAAACTGCAAATAAATTTGGAGAATCTTTTCTGACCATTTAATATTTGATTGGTTTTTCATATGAAATACACAATTGATTTTGTCAATATTGAATAATAAAGCTATACTAGTTGTAATAGTAATACGAAAGACCAACTATATCATGATTTTAATGGGTTTTAGCATTTGTTTAAGTCATTTTATGATGCATTTAAATGTTTTTTTGTGCATATATGTGTTTAATTGAATTAACAGGGTTACAATGCACAATTGATAAGTTTGAGGTGAAACTAAAGAAAAATATCTTTTATTTTGGAAGTTCTGGGAGCAAAAATAAAAACAATCAAAAGATGAGGGATCATCTTTGCAATTATAAAAAAATTCTGAAGTGCACACTTGAAATTTTATGGTAAATACACACTTATAAATGGTTTAAGAGTTGTAGCAAAACCAAGAAGAAAAAACTAAAAACATAAAAAAATAAAAAAATAAATCACAAATAAGAACAGCTTGGCTATTGGAGTAAGAGGAGTTTGAGATCGCACGGAGACCTTCGTGAATTGATGACGACCACGATGAGGAGCATGGCTATTTGGAGATGATTTCTTTTACATGTATTTATTTGATTTGTTTGGTTTTTTTTTCAAGTTATTTTAAAATTTAACAAAAAAATAATTATATTGTTAAAATACTTAGCAAAAACAAAAAAAAAGGATATGACTAAAAATAGTTAAATATTATTTATATTCCTTAAATAATAAAGCGCAAGTCAGCTTACCAATCAAAAGATGCCATATGGAAATTTTTTTTAAGAAAAAACAATATCAATTAAAAAAGTTACTGAAACCGTAAAAGAAAAAAACGAAATCCTTTGATTTTCTGTTATCTCTACCACGTTTAAATATTAAATTAAAACAGTTATTTTTTCTGAGCAACAAGCAAACAATTATTATCCTTTCAATTCAACATTTTTATATTCCTATATTTTCTACCACGATCTTAAACAGTTGTAACTCTTTTTTTTAACACAAAAAAAAATTTAACTCATATAACTTGCAAATGAACTAATTTTATTTTTCATCTCTCTTTTTTCTTATCATCGTTCTTCTTCATCTTTTCTTTTGTGTGTTTGAGTGCCGGAAAAAACACAAGTTCACGTCTAGCCTTCGTTGATATTTATTATTTGTTTTCTCCTCAATTTAACACTCCAATTCCTTTTTTGTTTGCATGATTTAGGTTAGATGATATTTAAGATATCCATGTTTCAAAACTTCATTCTTCAGAGCTTTGTCGACAATTTAGAAAACTGTAAGTATTCTGAATCCATTATGCAGTCTGTGTATAAAGTAATATTTACAAATCTGTTTATTGTTATTTGATTATTTTACAAATATATTTCTTCATCTTTTATGTCTTTTCTTTAAAGTTCTAAGTTGGTTTGGACAGTAAAGGAATATGAAAGAGATGGAGAAGAATCTCCAAGTGCAAGTTTATAAAAAAAGTTCAAATTTTCTTTTTAAATTTGTTTTCTTTTATTATTAGTTGAGCATTTATCTCTTTATTGTGTTAGAAATATCAAATTAAGAATAAATTTTTCAATATACAGTTTAAATTTTTTCATAATTTATTTTAACTTTATTTTTATTATATTAAAACTAAATAGATTTGTATTCTTATATGTTGACAGTAATATGCTTATTAATTTGCTTTCTATTAAAATTGTTTATTCAGAAAAACCCATAAAAAAGCACCTACTTTTTTTGTTTAAATACAACAATTTTCATTTCATCTAGCTCCAAAAAGTGATAGTTTTGATTAAAAAAACTAGAATTTATAAAACAAAATAATTCAAATGCATGTTTCCCGTGCGTAGCACGGAGTGATAACACTGGTATATGAATAAGGTATTACAAAAATATTCAAGACTAAAATTTTCAGATAATTGATCTTAAAATTAATTTTTATTTAGCAATAATAAAATAAATAAAATATAAAGTTATCAACTATTGAAATTGTAACATCTTTTTTAAGATTTCACCTATGAATGTGTAGATGTAACAAAAAATCACATAAATAATTTCTCTTTTATCATATAAATAAAAAGTGTGATATGATTTTATATGATTTATAGACCTTAAATATACATATATATGAATAGAAATTTGAATTATAACTTAATAACTTTTTGGCCCCGCTCTGTTTGATCCACCGTGGGACGGATGCAGGTCAAGCGATTTTTGAAAAAGCCATAAAACCCAAGCGTACATTTATAAAATAATAAATATATTATAATCATTTAAAAATAATTATATATAAATTTTCTTATTTTTTGTGGTTCACCTTGTTTACAACTCTTTGATTACAGGACTTAGTAATAAAATCTAACCATTAACTTTTTTTAGATCTTATTAGGGTACTCCAATCTAAATCTTGAAGCTAGTTGATTTTAAAATTTCATTTTATACTATAATTGAAAAAAAAATTAACAATCTTTAAGATTACTAAGCGTAGTAACCAAAAACCACTTAAATAATTTATATTTTATATATAATAAGAAGTATGAAATAATTATATATTATTTATAAATGATTATAAATATAAACTAATAAAATTATAAATAGATCTAGAAGCATTCACAAAAAATATAAAACTTAATATCTTATAAATAATTTATAAACCTTTATAAATGATTTAATAAAATTCTTATAAATGATTTAGAAACTCTAATAAAATGATTTTGTAAGCCAAAATAAAAAAATGCTTTTAAAATGTTTAAAATTATTTCAAAAACTTTACAAGTGATTTATAAATCATGTGTGGCCTTTACAGAAAGCATAAAATTTCTCATCATGTATTATATACAAATCTAATTCTTTGTATACGAATATACAAGCATTATATTTATTTCTATATTGTATGATTTAGAAGTCACTTAATTTATTTTTGCTTACATGTTGCTCTTAGAATCTTCTTTTTAAAAATGTTATAATTTGATTGGTTGATGATTTTTATTAAATATTTATTTTAATTAAATCTGAAAATAAAAGGTAACTCTAGAATAAATTAATACAAGTTACCAAACAACACAAGTAATATACAAATAATAATCTATGGTAAATAATTGCAAAATTATAGAAAGAATATATAATGTTTCATAAAAAATATTTTAAGAAATTATTTATGTATATTTATATAAAATAATTTAATATGTTTTATAGAAATAAAAATAATGGTTGTATTTTTATATAAAGAACTAGATTTTTATATAAGGAATTATTAGAACTTTTATCTTTTTTAAAGCCCTCACATGATTTTTACATCATTTATAAAGTTTTTGAAATTTTTTTTAACACTTTAAAGGAATAATTTTGTTTCTGGCTTACAAAATAATTTTATTAGAGTTTCTAAATCATGTATAAGACTTTTACTAAATCATTTATAAATGTTTATAAATTCTTTACAAGACTTATTAAATTTTATATTTTTGTGAATGCTTCTAGATCTATTTATAATTCTATATTTATAATGTTTTATAGGTAATATAGAATAATTTATATTTCTTATTATATATTAAAATAGAAATCATTTAAATGATTTTTGGTTACTATGCTTATAAATATTAAAAGATTGTTAAAATTTTGTTGGTATTTTAGATTTTATTTATTCTATCAATTATAAAATAAAAATTAATTTGAAAATAAATTGGCTTCAAATTTGAATAGAAGTCATCAATCAATCAAATTATAATATTTGTTTGAAACTTCATCTATGAAAAACACGTAAAAAAAATCAACTAAATGACTTCTCAATTAATATATAGAAATATGTAATTTATTTACATTTTTTTCTATTTGGAAGTATACATTTTAGTTCATGGGAGATTTTCTTATTGATTATTATTCATTTTATTTTTGTAGCCATGAAAAGATGTTGCCAAAAAAAGGCATAGAAAGAAATTAACTTGGTCCCCTCTAGGAAGCAATGCTTTATGAAACTTTGTAGTACGTGTAACAAGACAAATGCTATAATTAATTTTGGGAAAATCGCATAAAAAACCTTCAAAGTGTCACTTATTATCACTTTAAACCCTGAAGTTTTTTTACTAACACTTTTAACCTCCAAATCAAAAAGTTGACCGGTTCGGCAGGTAATTTTTCAAAAATAATTATTTAATTAATAAAATAAACAAAATAAATAAATAAAAAATCCAAAAAATAAATAAAAATCGAAACTTTTAATAAAATTTACAAAAATTTAAAAATTAAAATTTTAGAAAATTAAATAAATATTTTTAAAATTATTTTCTAAAGTATTAATAAAATAAAATAACTAAAATTAATAATTAATAAAATTAAATTTTAAATAGAGAAGAACTAGATAAAAAGTTCACAAATTTTTTTAAAAAGGAAAATAGAAAATTCAAAATTCAAAATTCACTAGTGACGATGATGGTTTCTCACATAACCATTAACAATGACGATAATTGCCATATCTCCAATGATAATTTCCAACATCATCGTTAAAAATGACAAAAAAAAAATTCAAAACTTTTGAATTTTCATTTTTTTTTGAAATGTATGAAATTTTTATTTTATGTTTTTTTATTTTATCTCATTTATTTTTGAACTTTAATTTTCTAAATATTAATTAATTTTCTGATTTTTTCTAATTTTCTATTTTTATTTAATTTATGAGTTTTTATTAAATTTTACGATTTTTGTTTAATTTTCTGGTTTTTTATTTTTTGTTTATTTTACTTATTAAATAATATTTTTAAAAAATATTATTTAATAAGTAAAATAATCAAAAAATAAACAAAAATCGTAAAATTTAATAAAAACTCATAAATTAAATAAAAGTCAGAAACCATCATTGTCATTATTGATATATTTGAATTTGTTGTTGTCCACGATGATATGATATTTTTTTTTGAAAAAATATTATAATTAAAAAAAAATCAATTTTGAATTTTCTATTTTTTTTTTTAAATTGAACTTTTTATTTAGTTCTTCTCTATTTAAATTTAATCTTATTTATTATTAAAATTTATTTATTTTTATTTTGTTAAAATTTTATAAAATTATTTAATTTATAAAATATTATTCAATTTTTATTATATTTTATTTTTGTGAATTTTATTAAGGTTTCGATTTTTATTTATAATTTGGATTTATTTATTTATTTATTTTGTTTATTTTATTAATTAAATAATTATTTTTGAAAAATTATCTGCTGAACAGGTCAACTTTTTGATTTGGAGGTTTTTTATGATACAAAAGTCACTTTAAAGGTTAAAGTGTCAGTGAAAAAACTTCAAAGTTTAAAGTGCTAGTAAGTAACACTTTGAGGGTTTTTTATGCGATTTTCCCAATTAATTTTTATTGTGTACACACATTTATAGACATTTTTGTCGATGTTTTTTGTGTATGTAGTCATGATATATTAAGATGCAGACACTAATCGGAAAATTTGTGGTATAGTTTTAATAGTTCTTTTTAAGGCGGTTTGCAATTTAAAAGAACGCATATAGTAAGAAAACTGCGGTTAGTATAAAAGCCGGTTAAAAATAATATGTAAATAGTAACAAAATAATATATTATATACTGAATTAAAAATCATACTTTACTATTAATCTTAAAAATCCAGAGTATAACTAATTTTCTGAATATTCAAATAGATCTGCTATAAATAATGTGTTAGTTTCTAAAATTTTAAAAATATTTTATCATCAATTTAAAAAACAATTAATAAAAACAGCACTTTGAAACACATAACATTTGATGTAATGTAAATTAATATGGCGTTCCACTTATTTTCTTATGTAATATCGTTTATTTTTCACATGCGATCTATTTTTTTCCAAATGGTAACATCACATTAAGCGGTACAATCAAATTAATTGAATACAACGATACGGTTTAACTGTGGTTTTTATAAAAAATGTATAATATGGAAGAGTTGCGGTTTATCTAAACTAAATGGTTCAAAACAAAATATAAATGGTTACAAACTAAAAATCAATTATAATCATTTAATTTTAAATGTATATATTTATTTATTTATTCTAAAAATATTATATATATATGAAATATAAAATTTAATATGATATTATTGAGATTTTATAGTCAATATCTTATTTTATTTATAAAATTATAATTGTTTTAGTTGTCATTTAGAAAAAAATAAACCAATTAAATATTTCTTATAATTCAAAAACAAAATTTATTAAAATAATAATTTATTCATTAAATAATATACATTTGTAGTTAAACCGCAGTACCGCTCTGATTATTTTGCACGGTTCAATTTGTTTTTACCATTTAAAGTCTTAGTTCACATATATCAAAATATTTTTGTTGAATGGTAAACTTAATCGAGACCCAGTTCGTCCCACATGTCAACCAGCCTAATAATTATTCATTTCGGTTCAAAAATCCAGATAATAATAGATGTATTGAATGAATATATTCTAAAACTTGCTTTAGTTCCCAAGAAGGTTGATTCCATGGAGATGAAAGACTTCAGGCCAATAGCTTGCTGCAATGTGCTGTATAAAGTGGTTTCAAAAATACTAGCAAACCGACTGAAGAGGATTTTACCGGGGATTATATCTGAAAATCAAACGGCATTTATAAAGAGGCGTTTGTTGATGGAGAATGTATTGCTAGCGTCAGAACTGGTAAAAGACTATCACAAAGATGCAGTAACGCCTAGAGGAGTGATGAAGATTGATATTTCAAAGGCTTTTGATTCAGTTCAATGGCCTTTTGTCTTGCAGAGCTTAGAGGCGTTGGGTATCCCGAAGAAGTTTATCAGTCTGATCAGTTTATGCATCTCATCTCCCTCCTTCTCAGTGCAAGTAAATGGTGACTTGGCTGGTTATTTTCAAAGCTCAAGAGGATTGAGACAAGGATGTTCACTATCTCCCTATCTTTTTGTATTGTGCATGAATGTATTATCACAAAAGATAGATAGAGCAGCAGAACTGAAGGAGTTTAAGTATCATCCTCGATGTAAGTCGCTTGCACTCACCCATTTGTGTTTTGCGGATGATTTGATGATCTTCGTGGAGGGTTCAAAGGAGTCTGTTCAAGGTGCATTATTGGTGTTTGATAAATTTGCTGAATGGTCGGGTTTGAGAATAAGTATTGAGAAATCTACTCTATACTTGGCGGGCGTGGAAGCTGGTGAAGAGAAAAGAATCTTATCAAATTTTCTGTTTGCAAAAGGGGATTTACCAGTTCGCTATTTGGGATTACCCCTGATGACTAAAACTATGAGGCAGCAAGACTACTTTCCATTAGTGGAGAAGATTAGAGGAAGGATAAGCACATGGACGAGTAGATTTCTCTCGTATGCGGGAAGATTACAACTGATCAAAGCTGTGATAATGAGTCTTGTGAATTTTTGGAGTTCAGTCTACCTTCTTCCTAGTAAATGTATTCAAGAGATTGATAGTATTTGTGGAGCTTTCCTATGGACAGGTCCGGAGTTGAGAACCACGGGTGCTAAAGTAGCATGGAAAATTGTCTGTCAGGAAAAGAAGGAGGGAGGATTGGGTGTAAGAGATCTCAAAGTTGTTAATCGAGTTAATGTTCTAAAGCTCATATGGCGTCTGATGTCGGGAACTTCTCTTTGGGGTAAGTGGATCAAAGGAAATCTTTTAAAACAGAAGAACTTTTGGGAGATTAGTGAGAAAACTCAGGTGGGTTCTTGGATGTGGAGGAAGATGTTAAAGATGAGAGATATAGCAAGAAGGTTTCATAAAAAAGAACTAGGAAATGGGAGGCAGACTTCTTTTTGGTATGACAATTGGTCTGAAAGAGGTGTGCTCATTTCTGTTCTAGGGGAAAGAGGAATCATTGATATGGGTATAAAGAGAGAAGCTACGGTTGAGGAAGCGCTTAGGAGGTTAAGAAGAAGGAGAAGTATCGATCTATGCTGTTAAATGATATTGAGGATGAGTTGAAGTTGGTGAAGGAGAAGCTGAGTAATGATGTTGAGGACATAGACTTATGGAAGCGTAGCTCTGGCTACAAGCAGAGTTTTTCTACTCAAGAAACTTGGATGTTATTGAGGTCATCAGGAGAGATTTTCAGTTGGTCGAGTAGCGTTTGGTTCTCTCAGGCGACACCAAAATATGCATTTGTGGTTTGGTTAGCTATGAGAGACAGGTTGTCAACCATGGATAGAATTTCTATATGGGATCCAGGAGCTGATGTTACTTGTGTTCTATGTAAAAGAATGCCGGAGACTAGAAGCCATTTATTCTTTGAGTGTGACTATTCTCTAAAGATTTGGGAGCATCTTACTAAAGGCATTCTTTTGGAGGAATTCACTAATGCCTGGTCGGAAATTCTAACTATGGTCTCGGATGTGAGAATGGAAAAGAAGAGAAGGTTCTGCCTACGCTATGCGATGCAGGCAACAATTTATGCTATCTGGAGGGAAAGGAATAGAATCAAGCATGAAGAGAAGCCACTTCCTATTACTGCAGTAATGAGAATGGTGGATAAAGGTATAAGAAACAAGCTGAGTATTTTGAAAGCAAGAGGAGTGAAGGGTTGGGAAGAAGGGTTACAATATTGGTTTAGCACCCGCATATGAAGTAGTTGATAAAAGCTTAGTTTCTTTGATTATATGTCTCGGTTTTGTCCATATGAAGGCTACACTTTGATGTAATAAGGGGTTTTTTGATGAATAAGTTTAACATTCATTCAAAAAAAAAGAATATATTCTAAAACATAATTTATACCAAAAAAGAATATCAGTTATGAAAAATATTTTAATATTCACACTTAAAGTAATATATATACATATATATTAAAATATAAATAATAATAATATAAAAACCCCCCCACGGTTAATATATATCAGTGTTCTTGATATGTGCTACACGAGTGGTAATTTTATATTTAGCCTATAACGATTAATCAGATGTCTAGATTATTATTTAAATAATTTAAACATTTATAAAAATATTTTGGATATATATGTTGTTTAGTATTGATATCATTATTCACAAATGATAAAATTCATATTAATTTTTTTCAAACTATATTATAATATATTAATTGCTATAATTTACGAATAAAATTATATATTATTTATTATTATTATTATGTATTTTAATTTTTAGATTGTTTCAAAATAATCATTTTGGAGTTTTCAGTGTTTAGACAATTAGACATTGCTTAAAGGTTTTATTAGTTCAAACGCTGCGATTGTGGTTGCGACTTCAAGAGTTTGCGGATGCGGATGGTTGTGATTCTTAGCATTATTAAGCATTTTGAATGAGTGACACCACATTTAAAAATTGTTGCGTTTCCAGGTCATTTTGACTAGTTTATCCACCCACAGATACACAAATTAATTAATAAAAATTATCTAATAAACAAAAACAATTATAAAAGGTTATAATTAAAATGATAATTTTAATGTTAATTATCTAATAAACAAAAACAATTACAAAATAATAATTAATAATTAAAAGAAATTAAATTTGTGGCATGATTATTGTTTCATGTATTCTAATGATCACCAAATATTTCATCAAGTTGTGTAGCATACTCGATAAAATTTGTTCCCAAACGTTGATTTTCTGGATTCTTCTTATACATATTGTAAGATTTCTTCAAGTTTTCCAACGATTTTTAGCGTTCTTCCAACTCATCTGTATTCCAATCTAGATATGGATCCGTGCGTTGCACGAATTTTGATTAACATTTGAAATTTATGAAAAACATAATAATGAGAATTTTCTTTAGTAAAATTGTATGATTTTTTGCAATATATTGTTTGAAAATATTTTATAAAAAAAAGAATTTGTTTTTTCACATAGGTTCATACTTCTATTTTAATAATGATGGCACATAAACGAGTTATTTGCAATTTCATATATAGGGCTAGAGAAAAAAATCATATACAAAAATTCAAATAGAATCCAACCTAAAGAAATACTAATAAGAGTGAAATCTAAAGAATCTGAAAGTTGAATCAAGCCAGTTGAGTCGATGACAACGTCATACACATTATAAGCTCTTAGTTTAATGTTTGTATTAATTTGATATGTTATTTTTGTTGTTTAAACATATTCTATGGTAATTTTGTAATGTTTATGTTGTCATTGTAGGGTCTTAGGATTTTTTGTGTGCACTTATTATCATTTATATAATTTGGTTTGCATGGTTTATTCATCTTTAAAATATCTATAATTTAATTCTATATATTTCTCTACACTTTATCATAAAATAGATAAATTCTATTATAGAGGTGAGTTTCTCCAACTCTATTATACAGTTTTTATAATTTAAGAAAAAAAATGTAATCAATGATATTTTTATCTATATTTAAACAAAATAGCATATCTCTATATTTAACTCTAATAATAAAATAATTGTATTACATAATAATATGTTGGAGCAAATTCATTTCTATAATATAATTTATGTATTTTAGAAGAAAATATAGAAATGAATATATAGGTGAATTGAAAATATTCTTAATTTTTTAACCAATAGAAAACATTATGGATTAACATTTTTATCATCCAATTAGAGGTAGTTTAGAGGTAGCTAAACTATTAATACTTTATGCAGTTTGATACTAATTTGTTTTTTGTAGCCATAAAAATATATGTGTATGATAAAGACTATGTTTCTCAATTGTGCGAATAACTGTTTATGAAAATAACGTTTATTACATGTTTAATAGACATGAAAAATACACAATCATTAATAAGTTTTTGTAATTTCATTTATGTTATAAGATATTCAATATCAGATATAATCAATTTTTTTTTGAATAAATGAATCTCACTTTAATCTACAGTTATAGTAACAAAAGTTTCCAGAAAAATAAATATGCATATAGCCCTAAATTATAATTTTCTGCATACAACAAATCAATTACATAATTATACTTTTATAAGATTTCTAATAAAAGAAATCAAAACTAAACATTTATCTTTACATCAAATAAGAGAAAATTCATTCCTATTTGTTTTTTTCAAATTACTTGCTACTCACTTCTCAGTAACAATAAACAGTTTTTTTATATTTCCATTATAACAACTTAACTAAAAACAAATTATAAAAAACATAGTAAAATGTAATAAGATGATGCATAAAACTTGATTTTTTATCCGAAAAATATAAAGAACATATGCTTTTGCAAGTAATTTGGAAGACATCAAGAAATTAAAAGGAAGTTTCAATCACTCAGAGCTCATTCATATACCCCAGACGTTGAATAAAAGAGCGGACAGTCTTGCACGGAGTGTCATGCAGTAATAGTCGTTTGTCGTTCATATGGATGCCGAGCTACTGTGTGGTTTTCAGAATCTTAGTTGAGTATGTTTTTTGTTGATGTCAAAAAAAAACATGTAAATAACAGTTTATAATACAAAGAATAGTAGTAACAAAAATTGAATTTATATTAATCGAATGAAAATAGACACCTATTAATATTAAAATAATAAAAATAAATAAATATATTTTAAAATTTTCTAAAAATTATTATTTGTTTCTTTTTATTTTTATTCTTCTTGTCTTTGTGTTTGTTGTCGGAAGTTTATTAAACAGAAAAAATCCAAGTATTAAGTTACACATATAATAAATCTGCCAAACATAATATAAAGTATATTTATTTTATATTTTCTTTATGAATCTTTAAACATTAAGAAGAATATTGAATTTCTCCTTTTTTTACTTTTATCTCAAATAAATAAGTTTCATCCATAATTAAATGCACATCTTTAGAAATATCTTCCAATCCTTGTTCATGTTTTTCATTTTAAACTGTCAACATTATTTATTAGATAAATTTTATGATAACACAAAAATATGTACATATTATTATATTTTTAGTATATAATGCTAACTTACTTCAGTAGTTGCTCCAATTAGTTCAGTATTATCTTAATCAAATATAACAAAAATTGGAAAATCATTTCAGTCATATATTATTACTTCAATTTTGAAACAAAAGAAACTGATTTAGTTTTAAAATTTAATAATATCTTAATATATATTGATATATTTATTTCCTTGTAACTGTATATCAGTTTTTAACTTATAGATTAATATAAATATAGATAAACATATATCAATAATATAAAATTCTATTTTTGTTAATGTTGGTTAATCATGAATGTAGCTACAACTAACAATTTACATAATTTATGAAGATATACGTCTGATTATATTACCATGAGTTTTTTATAAGAACTACATCAGACGGTATTATTTGCACAATACTGAAAATCTTCTATAATTTTTTTCTTCACCACTTTCTATAAAACTCGAAACTCAGACCACATTGCGTAAAAACACTAATCCTAGTCACACATAAACGGACCAATGAGGTTTCCATAGAAAATTAGTTAATTAATTGGTTAATTAATTAATTAATTATAGGATAATAAGAAGATTATTTTTACAATTCTCTTTTGTTTAGAATTCTAAGAAAAAAAATATTTAGATTTATTATTAAACAGTTTGTTGTATTATTAGGATTTTACCATTCGTTTTAAATATTATTAAACTACTATTTTTATTTTCTAATTCTCTTTGTTCATGATTTTTTTTTTTTTAAAAATAGAATTTCTTGGAAAGAAAATTTATTTTCATATAGATTTTACAATTTTAATTTTGGATTTAAAAAAGAAATTACTATTAATTTACTGTTATTATAGAAATTTTTTTATTTACAATAATTGTTTTCTCAAAAAGGAAACTTACTATTAAATATTATTTATATGAAAATGTTTATTTAATACAAAAAGGAAAATTATAATTTCTTGAAAAGAAAAATGATTTTCATATAGCTTTTACAATTTTCATTTTGGATTTAAAAAGGAAAATATTAATTACTAACTTTGAAGAACCAAACTTTATATAATAAAATTGGTCATTAAGCTTCTCGGCAATATTTTTTTCTGCGACGGATTAAATCTGTTTACTTCATCTTTGCTTTGTGTCTCCATAATTATACATTAAAATAATGTATGTGACATCTCGTTCGTCCATGTAACTTTCTGAAAATAAGACATATTTTTTCCTTGCTAAGAATGTAAATATTCATAAAATGAAATAGTCAGATTTACAAAGTTGAAAATCTAAGAAACAGAAGCACTTTGGCAAAAAAGTATAAAAAGCAAAGTGGGCCTAAGAAAAAATTTAGTCTATGCTTGCTCAGCACAACCATAGTGACATAAGAGAAGAGAAGTGCTTCCTCATCCTACGAGCTGAGATGATAGTCTTGGTCTATGAACCTGAACACTTCAGTTGCTGTGAGCGAGACTTGATTATGGAGAGCATTGTTTTGTTGCTTCCATATGTGGTAGACTGTTGCTTGAACGGCCAACCGACGCAGGATGATGACCCGTGAAGCAGCAGGACCTCAAAGCCATGAAAGGAGCTCGCTCCAGTTGTGGAAACGCACATTCGGGTGATTGAATCTTAAAGAGACCTGTAACCAAACATCAAGACTGAACTCACATTGGATAAGAAGATGGTCACGAGTCTCGTCATGTCTAGAGCAGAGACAACATGTGGCTGTAATTTGGAATCCCCAAGATGCAAGGCGAGCTCTTGTAGGGAATCTGTCTGCGTTGGCAATCCACATGTTAAAGGAATGTTTGGGCACTGAACCCTTCAACCAAATCAACTCCGTCCATTGCTTCTTATCTTCTAGCGGTCTCATTGTGTCCCAAGTGAGGGACAAAGCAAATGAAGCATGCTTAACACCATTCAACTCCCACTCATAAGTGTCAAGCGTATTTGAGGGCAAGGAGAGGTCAATGATTGTAAGATGGCTGTGTAAGTCAAGTTCATGTTCTGATCTAGGACCTCCAATTAGCCAATTATCACCTGAGATTGCTGTAATTACTGACGCATGAAGTGGGACACGAAGGTTTCGAGGTCCTGATAAGCCATGAGGTTTCTAAGGCCCATGCCTCCTTCTTCCTTTGCCATTTTAGAATTGTCAATAATTTCAGACCATAGGAAGCGCGCACAAAGGGATTCCAACTTCCTGATACACCCTTTTCGGAGAACAAACGCTGAGATCCATAAAGTGACTAAGCCTAAGATAACCGTGGAGATGAGAACAAGACGCCCTTCAAAAGAGAGAGATTTCACTGCCCACACTTTAAAGCAGTTCGTGACCTTGTGCAGAAGAGGATCATACTCTGAAATCCGTAGCTTCCTACTCATAAGAGTGATAGCGTGCTCAAATTACCCTAGAGAAACAATTACTCTCATCAAAAGACGTCAAGTTGTATTACTTAGGATCAAATCCACAAGGAGCTACAGCACACACTAGATCTTATTATACTAAGCTAGGTTACAGAATTAAAATTGTAAATCGCAAGTAAACTAAAGCAGTGAACAGGACAATTGTTTCGTTTGATTGATTGGGGGTGTTTAACAGTTTTGATGAAGGCGCTAGACTTAGGGTTTCTATTCAGATAATCAAGATTATAGTGATATAGATGCTACATAAGTTGCTTGCATAATATTAAAGAACTCAACAGTAAGAATAACCGATCAACTTTCATATTCTAGGTTATATATTACTAGATCCAACATCTCCAACTGTCGTTGCGAAATCTATGAAAGCATCGATCGATGTCTCTATAGGAGAATCGATCGATATGCCTTTTGTCGCTTCGATCGATATCTCTATAGGAGAATCGATCGACACGCTTCTAGTAAGCTTTTAGCGCGTGTTGATAATGTGTTCACTAGAGTTTCTAAATCAGCTCTCGCTTGTTTCTATCAATCCTAGCTCAGAGAAGATATATCATGGGTGAATCTACTTATTCAAGTTCAGGTTAGCTAATCATAAACAAGCACTAAGAACAATCTTCTAAGATGAATATCACAACTCAAGAATCTATATTTGGGGCTAATCTCTCATAACCTATCTGAACCCTAAACCTAACAAGTGGTTTACTCAGACATAACTAAACAAAACATCATAAGCATTAAAACTACATAGAATAGAATAGAATATGGTAGAAAATAAGGAGTTCCAAGACAATCTCTGAAAGAATTTGCTCTTCTCTCCAAAAACTTTAAAAACCTTAAGTTGTTTGGTATGAAAATATGAAAGCCTCTGTGGTGGTGTAATGGATGTGTGTTGCCTAATACAGTGGCATAACACATAAATACTTAGGTTAAAATTCGTCAGAGGCAATTTGGTAATTAGATGAAATATTGGCCTCCAAGTTGGATGTGATCAAACTAGGTCTCTGCGTGCTTGTCATCGATCGATGTCGCAGAGTGTGCATCGATCGATATGTATCTCTCTGTGTCAACTTCAAATGCTGGTTGATAAGGTCATCTCGGGTAAAATCTCTAAAGTTTTCCAAAATGCTCCAAAATCATCATCTTCTCTCAAATCAGTCATGAACCTGTAAATATACTATCTAGACTCCAAAACATACTTAATCTATCTTATAACTCCTATATATCATGGCTGAAAAGTAAAATCCATGGTATATCAAAGAGGCAAGCCAAGATAACGAATCGGGAGAGTACCAGCGGTGAAACCATAACTTGCCAAAGCCGCAGATTCACGTTGGTCCACTCCTAAAGTGAAGAGCTTTGTCTTATTTTTGTTTATAGTCAGACCGGACCAGGTTGTAAAGTCTTCGAGACACTCAGATATGCCATGAAGAGAGTTGTTGCTTCCGTCAAAGAAGATCATCACATCGTCGACGAAGATTAGGTGAGTAATATGAAGCTCCTGCGCTTTAGGGTTGTGGGAAATCCAACCAGCATCAAATCTAGACTTTAGAAGCCGTGAAAAAGCTTCCATACCGAGCACAAAGAGGTACGGAGACAGAGGGTCCCCTTGCCTCACTCCCTTAGTACTTTTAAAGAACCCGCCAGAAACCCCATTAACAGAAATGGAGAACGATGGGGTGGAGATGCATTCCTTTATCCATTTGAGGAAGATATCTGGAATTGACAAAGCTCTGAGCGTCGCCGAAATGAAATCCCAGCGTATGGAGTCAAATGCTTTCCTCAGGTCCACTTTAAGCATAGCGCGAGCCTCCAAGTTTCTATTATTATACCCTTTTACTAGCTCTGTAGCCAGGAGGACAATCTCTGCAAGCAGACGACCAGGCAGGAAAGCAGATTGAGAATGGGATATTACCTTGGGGAGGAGAGCTTTAACCCTATTAGCAAGCAGCTTAGAGATGACTTTGTAGACCGTACTGAGGCATGATATTGGTCTGAAATCAGCCAGAGATGCCGCATTGGTGATTTTAGGAATCTAGACCAGTGAAGAGGTGTTCCATTGCTTAAGCAAACGACCAGATTCAAAAAACTCCAGAACTGCTTCTGTTACCAGCACTTAGTGAAGAATTATGCTGAATAGCCATCAAAACCGCTAGTTTTGCTTTTGGGCAGGGAGAAGAACGCTTCTCTAATCTATGCTGCTATAAATTTCCTTCCAAAACTAGTTTTCTCCTCGGCAGTGCATTCAAAATTGAACATGAGGTTGAGGTCTGCCTTCTCAAAGGACGGAGGAGCAACTTCATTACCGAGAAGGTTGGAGAAATAATAAATGCAGTGATTTTGGATGCCAACTTGAGTATCAATCCTGCTACCAGACTCATCAACAAGGAAATGTATGTGGTTTTGGGCTCTGCAAGACGCAACCATGCGGTGATAGAAAGTAGTATTACTGTTCCCAAGACCCGACCATTGAACCCGAGATCTCTGTAAAAGAAAACCTTCTTCAGTAGTGGACAAAATGACCCATTTTCTGGTTGCTTCTATTTCCGCGGCCGCATTTGTGTGAGTCGGATGAGAGAGCATATTCAATTGTGCCTTGCACAGATCATCATGTACTTCTTTGGTCCTTTTCTCAATCCCCGAATAGTTGTGTCTGCTAAATTCTTTGATATTCTTTTTTAACAGTTTCAATTTCTTTGAAACTCTAAACGTAGCAGAACCTGTGACATAGTAGAAAATAAGACATATTAAACTTGTTTACTCTTTGCGATCCAATAAAGACAAAAGTAAATAATAAAGAGAAAATTGGAAAATAAAGACACATTTTTTGGAGGTTTGTCACAATAGGATTTGTTGAAATTTTTTTAGGTAAGTAGGATTTATCTTTTCTTTAATACCATATTGCCCTTTAATTTTCGATTTTCTACTTTTTTACTGAGTTAAGAAAATAAAAACAATAAAACATAAAAAAATCAAAACATTTAAAACAGAAAGTAAAAAAAAAAAAGAAACAAAAGTCGATTAGGGTATCGACTATTACTCTCCTCGTCTTCTCCGCCGAAAGGATAAGCTCTCCCATGGCGATTTCAATGGCGATTTCTGGTAAGAACAAAGCCAAATCGTTTCTTCACTCTTTCACTTTTATTTTTTGTCTCTAATCTCGTAATTGTGTTCTTTGTCTTTGTTATCAGTTACAGATTGAAGAATTGGGGATTTGTTCTTACTCAACGAAAACCTCGGTGGCTCTCCTTCCTCTTCTACCATCAATTTCATCACCATCTCACGTTTCTAAACATTAGGTTTGTGATTACTTGTTCTGATTCTCTTAAACTTTGATTTTTGGTTGTGGGTTTGTCTATTTCGTAGTTGTTGTTGTGGTTGTCGATGTTTGATGAAGAGACCACAATAATTTCGACATCATTATTCTTTGGGTCTTTTTGATTTTACTTAATTTCTTTTGAAATGTGATTTGTTTTTGTAATATCAATAACATCGATTTTACTCTTTGATAGAGATTCTAACTTGTCGTATATGGTGATGAAATTGTTCTTTGTTTGTTTGTGCTCTGGTTACAATTTTTTTCTTTGATTGTAGGTATGTCTCAAGAGTTACCAAAACGCCTTTTTAAGCCGGGTGAGGAGACTCAAGTCAGTCAGATCAATAACAACTGCAGGATGGTACTGTATCTCAAAAGGTTGGAGGAATGGCTGCCAAAGGAGTTGAACGAAGTGAAGAAAGATCGGGTTTTTGCTCCGATTTTCAAGTTGCACGAGAATGGTTTGGGTTACTCGGCGAGGGTGATACACAGTTTCTTGTGTAGGGAGCTCGTGACTTACAAAACACATGAGCTTTGGTTTGTCTTTGCGAGGAGAGCACTCCGGTTTTCGTTGATGGAGTACCATGCTGTTACCGGGCTTGAGTGTGATGCTAGTCTCTCCCTTAAGGAGCCGGTTGACTGGGAAGATGATGGTGGTTTCTGGAGCTTAGTCATTAAGAGTAATAAAGGAATTTCTATGTTGGAGTTATGGAATAAACACAGGTTAGCTGTTAAGAAGTGGAGTAATGCTGATCGAATTAGGCTGGTGTATCTTTGCATCATTGTGTGTATGGTTTGCGCGAGAGATCAGAAGGCAAATATCCCCATCAAGTACATCAAGTTGGTCATGGATCTTGAGAAGGTCCGAAAGTACCCTTGGGGAGTTGCTTCTTTCGACCTTCTATGCGAGTCAATAGGTAAAACACGAGACAACTTGAAGGAGAAGACTACGAGTTACGTGTTAGATGGCTTCTCCTACGCTCTTCAGATTTGGGCAATGGAAGCAATTCCAAAAATTGGAAAGCTCTGTGGAAGAAAACTGAACAAAAGTTTTAAGAACGGTCCTAGATGCGTAAACTGGATGGGAGCTGCAAAGATTTCATACCAGGAGCTCATTCATTTGGAGAACATCTTCACACCCACGGTAATTATGTTTTTTTTTTTTAACTTCATCCGGTTTGACTCGCACCATCAACTCTTATTCAATCTTATTTACCTTTCTTGTGTAGGATGAGCTCTATCCATACATCTCGTGGACAGGCAATTGTGATGAAGTTGATAGTATAACTTTTCTGAGAGAAGATGAGGTGGAGGATGATAGAATCAAGGTTCTCAAGAGGATGATAATGGCTAACCATGACTTCAGTGATCATACTTGGGAGTATGAAGAGACAATAGTCTTTTCATTTGGGCTTGATGACAAAGAAGTTGGGAGCGATCAAGCAGGTGGGAGCGATGATGGTGAAGCTGGGAGCTATGAATCAGGTGGGAGCGATGATGATTTTCGAACTCCAAAAGGATCAGCAAACATAGGCTCCAGAGCTACAAAGGGAAAGAAGAGGCTTCCGGATCGTGGAATGGAAAAAAGGAAGCAGAAGGTTCTACATACTAGAGCACAACAGGCTCCGTTTGATGAAGATATGAAGGAGTTTGTGGCAAACTTGTTTCAGCAGAATTTTGCTGCGATGGAGCAGAGGCTAGAGAAACAGATGGGTGAAAGGTTTGAGGAAATAAAGTCTGAGCTTAAAGTTCTACGTAGGGATTCAAGCGTGGAAGTTGAGCCATCTGCGAGCAAGCCATCGCCTAGCAACCCATCGCCTAACAAGCCAGCGTCTAGCAACCCACAGCCTAGCAAGCCAGCGTCTAGCAACCCACCGAGGAGGTCCAACCGCTTGGTAAAGAACCACTAGTCTCCATAACTCTCTGAAATGTCTCTTAACTTGTTGTATTGTTATTTTTTCTGTTTTTCGGCCTTGTGATGTGTTTTGCATTGTCTCGTTTTGAAAGTGTGTTTGGTTTGTAAGTGTTAATTATGTATCGGCATTATGATGTGTATTTTGTTATGTGAACTGTGTGTGAGATAATTATGATGTGTATTTGAATCATTTTTTTATGAATAGCTTGTGTATATAGAATCTGTTTTCCTTATTAATTGGTTGTTCATTGCTTGAATTCACAGGATGAGAATTTCAGTCAAGCGGATGATATGGACGAACCAATAGGTACGCAAGGCCTTGATGGGCTTTCTCAAGCCTCGTTCGTACCCGATATTGATCCATCACAGACCAATAACGACAAGGATGCAAGTGATTGGTGGACTCCAATGACTACTGTCCGAAAACTACCAAAAGGGGGATCAAAGCAAGAAAATGCAGCTCCAACATCGGCAAAGTGGGATAGATGGTGTAGAGAACCAAGCAGGAAGCTTCAGCTTAGTGACTCACCAATGGCAGATGATGGTTCTCCACAGGCGTCATTGTATTATTTCACCGAAGAATCGTGGGATCGATTCACCCAATGGTCTATGAACCCAACAGCTTTGAGGATTGGTCCCTCTGTCTTTAATTTGACCGTCGCTCAGAGAATAGTTTGTGCTGGCAAATGGCTTGGAAACGAGGTATTAATTTTGTTATACATGTTGGAATGGTTGTATATTTGTAACATATATTTGATTGTGCATTGGTTAATTGTCCTTATGCATTGGTTAATTGTCTAGGAAATGGATGCGATGATGTATATATGGCGAGAGAAGACATCTTTGAGGCGCTGGAATATAGACCGAGTTGCTTTCATGAACGCCATGTTCTGCCTCCAGGTCGAGAATGAATACCAGAAGTGTAGAGACGACAAAAGAGGCTACGTAGTACCCAATCTTCTTCTTGCTTATGGGAGAGGAGAGCTTCCATCTCATGGGCGGACTAATAAAGTCTGGGGTGTCGATGTCGATCGTCTCTACTTTCCTCTGTTTGTAAATGGTAATTATCCATGTTTCCTCTACACGTCTCAATTATGCAAGGATTTTTTTAACATAATAAGTTCTGTGCGTCGCAGGTAATCATTGGGTCTCTGTATGCGTCAACATGATTGAGAAGAAAGTGGAAGTCTATGATTGCGGTCGGGGAAGGAATAGGCAATACGTAGAAAAGTTTGCTACTATGATTCCTAGAATTGTGAAGGCCGTGGGTCCATCTAAGAGCAAGCTACTCCTGTCATCATATTCGATTGTAGATATGCCTATGCAGACAAGGTTGAACAAGTCTTGTGCTGATTGCGGGGCATACGCACTCAAACACTTGGAGTGCATCCTTCTTGGTCTCGACATCAGTTTAGTGGAGGACGGAATAATGCCTGGTTGCCGACAGAAGATTGCTTATGATATATGGGAGGCTGCTCATGATCCCATTTTAATCCAGCTTATGGCACAACATATTCCTTCGGAGTTTGAGTCTTCTGCTTCTTATGATCTTGAAGAAGACTGATTATGTGTGTTTGTTTTAGTTTTACTAGGAATGTTGTGACATAACTTTATTTTAGAGTTTTCTAGGAATTATGTGACATGAAACTATTTAAGTTGGCTATTTATTTCTGACAATACTCTGTTTTAGGGTTTTCTAGGAATTATTTTGAGAGTTCTCCAAATACCCTAAACCACTAAACTCTATTATAATACATACTAAACCTCTAATCTTTACCCTAAACCCTAAACAAACCCTAAACCACGAAACTTAGAAACGAACCCCTAAGCCGTAAACATATTAGAGTTAACCCTTAACGAACTCAATCTTTACCATAAACCGTAATCGAACCCTAAATGAACCCTATATGATCCCTATACATAAGAAGCTTTTAGTCTAAACTCTTATAATTTGTGTTGAGAATGACATGTATTTGTTTCATAATTCCATTTGTAGTTCTTATAGCCACTAATAAAATATTATTTTGTTTCAGGTATAAACACTACTTTAGTGGATATATGGTGAAAGTACATACCCTAACTAATCCCTAAACGAACCCCTAAATCGTTTTTCATGATATTTAACAGATCTGCCTCAGGTATAAAACATGTATTCTACCTAGTAAAACGATGTCGTTTTTTATTATTTTTTTGACCTAATCCCTTTTCTTCCTCATTCTTTCACGACAGAGAGAAACCAAGGGGAGAAAACTTGGGCGATCAACTCAATCATGTCTTCGGTCGGTTCTTCTTTGAATTCAAGCAATCGACAAACCAACGAAAGAGGAATTCCGACAAGATGCAATTGCGGCAAGGCAGTGGATCGTTTCACTTCAAACACTGTCAAAAATCCGGGAAGATTGTTCCATTGTTGTCCGATGGGATCTGAGAAGGTTAGTCTCTATTCATATAACCGTGTCCTTGCTCCAATCTAACTGTTTGTTGTTGTTAATCATGAAGGACAAAACACACTTGTTCAAATGGACTGATATATCAGTTGTTGAAGAAATTGAAGATTTTCGGGATCTGTTTGACGTGCTGCTCGTGGACAATTCCGAGTTTCATAAATCAATGACAGCTTCTGAGACCATCCTGAAACGCCATACGAGTAGAGTTGAAGAAATGGAAGAAGCAATTGCTCGTTGTGAAGAAAATTCCATGGAGTGCATTAGAGAGTTAAGGGTCATCAAAGCTGTGTTTGTGTGTTGTTTTGTTATGGTCTTCATGTACCTTACATTTGCATGATGCTCAGTTTGTTGTTCTGTTTTTCCAAATAAATGTAAAACTATGTTCTTTGGTGTTTCTTGGTGATTTGCAATAGGAAGATCGATTTGTCTCAACAATGTTTTAACCTGTCAATAGGAAGATCGATTTGTCTCAACAATGTTTTAAAACAAAAAGCAAATAACAGAGAACTCTTTCTTGTTCCTCAGAACTTCTCAGAAATTTTAAAATCACATGTTCCTCTCTTGTGTCCCTCCATACCACACCGGCTGCACTTATGCTTTTTCTTCTTTGTCGATCCTTGAGAAGATCTAATCTTGTCTTCTACAGTTTCATACCTTCTCTTTACTGGTCTACCAGAACTCTTTCTTGTGTCTGGTGGTAAGATCTTCGCAAGTTTAACCACATCAGGGATATTCCATTCAGCCTCTGGAACTGGTATGGGATTAATGGATTCCGCATAGGCATCTCTCCACGTTGCAGTGCTATAGACGCTATCAGTAAACCGGTGTACTTCCATACCTGTGTCAAAAAAGAGACCGAGCAATGTCAAAATGCAGCAAAATACCAGAAATTTATAGGCTTAATTATAATGTTTATATACTTGCATACCTCGAGAATAAATTGCAGGAATGGCGTGTCTGCATGGAAGTTTTCCTATATCAAACTTCCCACATGTGCATGTTCTAGCTTCCAGATCAACATGACAATCATATATGTCTCCTTTAACAAGTGATCTGAAGTTGTCAACCTTGAGAACCTGAAACCCTCGAGCCTTGACAATTCTCCTATCAATCTTTTTCTCCACCTTAACGGTTAAAGGATCAATATGTTTGGAGCTTAACATGCGACGCTCGTAGAACCATCGGGTCAACAGTTCTCTTATACTATCTAGCAAAGGAATTACTGGAAATTGTCTAGGTGATCTCAGAACTGAATTAATCGACTCGGCAGGGTTATTGGTCCTGATGTCATACCTGGATCCAGGGAAAAGAGAACGAGCCCATTTTCTCACATCAGCCTCCTGTAGATATCTTCCAAGCGCCGGACTGATATCAACAATTTCAGTGAAACGTTCCTGAAATTCACAATGCCTATACGCCTTTGATGCCTTTTCGACCAAGGCAGTGAACCCCTTTGTACTGAAGAATTTAACCACATTGGTCAGCAAATGATGAATGCAAATTCCGTGTTTTGATCGTGGGTAGACAGTTCCAATTGATTTAGCAATTGACGCATTTCTATCTGACACAAAAGCTAAGTCTTTACTATCAGCAATAACCACATTCAACTGTCGGAAGAACCACTCCCATGATTCGTTATTCTCTGAATCAACAACTCCAAATGCAACTGGATACAAGTTGGAGTTACCATCTACAGCTGTAGCAACAAGTAGAACTCCTTTGTATTTATTTTTCAGAAAAGTTCCATCAACAACAATCACCTTGCGCATTGAACTCCGAAATCCTCTAACCGATTGCCCAAAGGACATAAATAGATACATGAATCTACCATCCTTTTTAGTTTCATAGTGAGTGTGTGTACCAGGATTAGCTTCTTTAATCATATGCAAATATGATGGTATCTTTGCATAGCTTTCGTCTGGTATACCTCTAACAGCTGCAATTGCATACTCACGAGCTTCCCAAGCGTGCCAATAAGTAATCTCGCAGCTATGCTCCATCCTCATAAACTGCATGATATCCTTTGCTTTGGGGCCATCACTAGCATCATCAAATCGATGTTGTATCAGCTTCCCAATTGTTCTTGCCGACGCCATTTTTCCGAATTTGCTTTTCTTTGAAGGAGCACATGAGTGTATACCCACACATTTATTGATCATGAAATATGTAGAACCATCAACACATTCCGCACGCACAGTCCAGTTGCACGTGTTATCCTTACATCGTATAGACCACCATTTTTTCGTTGATTTGGTAACAATGAAATCATAATTATTCTTCATCGCCCAAATTTCCATTGTTGCCTTTAGAACACGTTTACTTCGGAAAAGTTGATCTTTCTTCACGAAATCTGGGTTCCCAGCTTCGGATTTCTCTTTCTTTTCACTATCTCCATAGTTTTCACTCTTTAAACCATCATCGCCGGAACCATCTACACCGACATGATTCTTCCTTTTATCACGATGCTCTCTTGATGCTTCTGCAAAATCTCCCAGATTTATGTCAGGAACTTCACCTTCCTCAACATTACTTGAATCACACGGCTCCTTATTCAAATCGACCTTGACTCGTTCCTTTTCCTTTACACCAGTACCAGTACCAGAGAACGTGACACACAAGGTTGTAGAGGAATCCTTCTTTGCGTAGCCCACAAAGTTACTCACTTGTCGATCATTGCTCATACTAATGGGCGGATTTCCTCTTTGATTCACCATCTCATAACTGAACTCGACAGTAACCAAATTAGGGTCAACCCCATAATCTTCACACACCATGATCTTGAGTTCCTCCAATGAAGTAGTTGTTTCTAATGTCACCGTTCGACCACGCCTTTGCTTGTCTGGCAAGAAACTCCACTCGTCACTCAAATTTGACATCCATACACCAGATTTTACATAGATTAGAACCATCTTGTGTTGGTTGATAGAAGAGATGTTTGTCGATGAAGATGAGAGAGGAACGAGAGAGATAGAGATCGTGTGAAGAGAGGAGAAAATCGTGGGGAGAATATACTTAGAGATATTTAGGATAGATTTAGGAAACATATGACCACGAAATTTGGAAGTTTCCATTTTTACTATATTTGGCTAGAATAGACATCCTACTTAAGGCAGAAAGGTGTAGAGAGAGTGGAAACTACATTATGCCGTAGGCTATTATAAAGTAAAAGGCATAACAAGGTATGACGTGAAAAAAATAAAAGGTATTTCACTGAGTCTAGGGTAGAACTTGTAAAAAAGCCCTATGTAGATTGAAGATATCTAGCTAGAATAATACGACACAAAATCTATCTTGGGTAGACTATTGAAGAAACTGTATTTTATATTTTCTGTCCAAGGTAAACCTATGTATAATACTTTGTATTCGATTTGTACACTACGTAGATGGCTAGAACAAGTATTCTATCCTAGCTTTGACATTAAATAAAACATAGTTCCATATTTAAAAAAAAAAATATTTAAACAGAAAAATATGTATACTTTGGTTTCTAATGATTTCTATATTTTTTTATATTTTTTAACTTTAGTTTACTATTTTTTTCACAATACAAGGGCAAAAACTGTCCAAAATGACCAAAAGTTTCAAAAGTCTTATTTGGACAAACAAACAAGAAAAGTGTCTTCTTTTTCCAATTCTCCCAATAATAAATAGCATACCATCATTGAAGTGGAAGCTGAAATATCTTGTGACAACCATAATTGCCAACTCTAACATTAGACAGTGTAAGAAAATGATGTAGAAAATAAATAAACTTGACTGAACAGAGCCAAAGGTAAATCACAAAAGAAGACCAGTTGAAACATATATCCAATTACAAAAACATACACATATATATGAATCATATACTTGTGTTTCAGAATGTTTACACAACGAAACATATCATAAATCAGAAAACAATAAAGTTGAAATGGAAAAAGAAAATCATAATCCACTTACGTTGGTTTCATTAATTTTCTTCTTGGGTGGAAACCATGATTTCGATGAATTGAAACAAATTAGGGTTAACGTAATTGGGATATTATCAAATATATACATATAAATCGTTGAATAGAAACAAATAAAGTAGTTGTACGTTATTATGATTTGTTAGGGTATATTAAAATCTAAAACTAATTTAATTTTTAATATTTTTATCCGATCGTAACCGTCCGCAACCGTTTGGAACTTTTGATTTTTAGCGGTATAAAATAGTTCGAAACGGTATAAAACAGGTTATATGTTTTCTTGGAAATTTTGTCAACATATATCAACCGTAAAAGTGTATTTGTGGGTGGTAGCGAGAAAACCAACCAACCTCTAAATGACTTACTTTTTTTTTAACACTAAACCCCTGAATCACTGACTAGAACTTTTTTTGATACACTCGTCTATATAATCTCTTCTTTATAAAGAAAGGCAATTAAACAAAATGGTGTAGGAAAAAAGATTTGTATTGATATTTGGCCAGGCCAGTAGGTGGACGGAAGATCCGACTATCGGAAAAAGAATAAAAATAAAGTTTTCCACACCTGACAATTTCTTCTGATTCTACAAATCGGATTGGGATTTGGATTCTATATTAAAGTGACAGTGACACACTCATATTTTACTATAAAGAAACGGCTGGTTTCGTTGGAACTAAATCGAAACTTTAAATGGATAAAAGATTACAATACAAGTGAAAAATCAAATCGTAGTAGGGGTTAATGTTCAGACAACAGATCTCCAGAAGAGAACAACAACAACAACAACAAGCTACGAAGCAGAGTATTAGAACAGTGTCAGGAACACGTGCTTATTCAAAATCCAAATATCAGACAAATTCTTGTTTTGTTTTCTTTTTCCTCTGCTACAAAATCTGAGATTGGCAGAGCAAAAATTTGGCAGGAATGTTCTTGTTTTATCTCCTCAGGGTGTGAAGAATGTACTCAGCGTAAAGGTCCCTTTAAATAATTTAAAAGAAAAATAATTGTTATAAAATAAGTTTTTAAATTTATATAAGAATAAGAAAATTCTAAGGAGATAATAAGAAACGTTACATTGAGTATTGAATGGCTTCAACGGCAGGACCATTAGGTAGAAAATCATTTACAGCAACTTCCTTGTTCTCATTCTTCTTGTCTGTTAAAATTTTTGGTTAAAGGTATCCCAAAATTAATGGTTCATTTATTTACTAATGAAGACGAAGTAAGATTTAATATTGAAGAATTAAAGGATACAATCTTCAAAGAATCGCCGGATTTCTGAGAGACGATGCGGTGGAAGTTCTTTTATGTCAGTGTAATGCTTATACTCAGGATCATCAACACAAACCGCAATGATCTTGTCATCTTTTTCTCCCTTTATCACAAGATAAAGACTCAGAATACTTACACAAATTGTAACCAAAAGGATTAAACAGAGACTTGAAATGTTACCTGATCAATCATAGGCATTAATCCAATAGCTCGTGCGCGTAGAAAACAACCTGGAAGAACAGGTTCCTGCACAGAAACAACTTTCTTTAACATTGTATTTAGTTTTGTTTTATTAGTATGGTGAGGCTGAAGATTAGACTTATGACCTGCATGATGACTAGCACATCTAAAGGGTCATTGTCTTCACATAATGTGCGGGGGATAAAACCATAGTTATGAGGATACACGACCGATGAATATAGAATCCGATCAACCTGAGAGACAAATCAAGTTGTTAGAGAGTTTTCATTTCCCTGAAATAATATTAGATCGTTGTTTTTCTCTAGGTTTTTTTGAACATTTAAATAAAAAACCTCTTAAACCATTTATATTAGGAAACAGAGGAGTACTATTTATCAACGTGTAGACACTAGCGGAAATGGCTATAACGTGATATGAAAGTAACCACTAACCAGGCAAAGTATTACTCTAGGTTATTTTTACCTTGATGAGTCCTGTCTTTTTGTCAAGTTCGTATTTGACCTTGCTACCCTTTGAGATCTCAATAACCTAAATATCATTCAAAAATCCAAATGATTCATATCAGATTCTCTTTTGTGATCTTAACATCATTTCTGAGTATAATCATATGATCAAGCATAACACTTACCACATTGAAGATCGCCGGAGCTCCAGGTCCTGCAGATAATTTTTCATTTTCTCAGTAATAATTTAGTTAAAAAAAAGACTTCTAAAACATCAACTATAAAACTCAGCATATACTATATAGAAGTTTTCGATAATCAAATGATTAGTGATTTTACCGATTTCAAGATCATGCCATGGATGAGCAGCAACCGATCTCCTTGATAAAGATGAGAGTATCCTCTCGTTCAAACGTGGAGCTGTTCTCTGAAGCTTGTCAGATTGATTCTCTTTCATTTTTTCACTCATCTAACAAACAGAGCAATTCAAGAAAAAAAAAACAAATGTTTAGATTCAATGACTTTGACTTCTTGAGTTTACGTCTAGACCAGGATATGTTGATTAACTATTGATTCTCATATATAATAAATAGGATCCATTACTCAAAAGATTGACCACTCAAAGTCAGAATCTACTACAACTAATCAACAAAACCCTACAACATATCGTTATCCATCAATCATCTTCAACCTAAGATAATTTAGAGCGTCAAAAACTTCAAAAGATTGAGATTTAAGATGCAAAAAGAAGAACCAAAGAAAGTCGTCGCACCTTGGAACGGATGTTTCAAGAACAGAACAGTGTTGCGGAAAGTATGGCGAAAGACAACTAATGAGGCAAAGAAAACAGTAAAGCGCGTGTTCTTCAATTCCGAGCTATAACCTTATTTATAGAAAGCGAGAAACACGGGTTAAGTTGCTTAACTGATAAACTAATCAAGATTAATAAACACCGTTCGATCTCTCAAAACTAGGGGCCCACCGTGAAACACTAATCTCAGTCTCTTGAACCATTCTCCAACACACACGTCGCACTCCCTCTTTAACTATATAACCCGAGTAAAAAGCACAAAAGAAAACATAAAGTTTTTGTAACAAAATGGCTATCAATAGAATTGCGATTGGTTCGCCCGGAGAAGCTAGCCGTCCAGATGCGATCCGAGCGGCTTTTGCTGAGTTTTTCTCCATGGTTATATTCGTTTTCGCCGGTCAAGGTTCCGGTATGGCTTACGGAAAGCTAACGGGAGACGGTCCAGCCACACCTTCCGGTCTAGTGGCCGCGTCTTTGTCACATGCGTTTGCGTTGTTCGTGGCGGTTTCCGTTGGAGCAAACGTTTCAGGCGGTCACGTGAATCCCGCAGTTACGTTTGGAGCTTTTATAGGTGGGAACATAACGTTGTTGAGAGCTATTCTTTATTGGATCGCTCAGTTACTTGGAGCAGTCGTAGCTTGCTTGTTGCTCAAGGTAAGTACTGGCGGGATGGAAACGGCAGCTTTTTCGCTCTCATACGGAGTCACACCGTGGAACGCCGTCGTTTTCGAGATTTTGATGACGTTTGGGTTGGTTTACACTGTTTACGCTACTGCCGTGGATCCCAAGAAAGGTGATATTGGAATCATTGCTCCTTTAGCGATTGGGTTCATTGTTGGAGCTAATATTCTCGTTGGTGGTGCATTTGATGGTGCGTCGATGAACCCAGCGGTTTCGTTCGGTCCTGCCGTGGTTAGCTGGACGTGGACGAACCATTGGGTCTATTGGGTTGGTCCGTTTATTGGTGCAGCCATTGCAGCTATCGTTTATGACACTATCTTTATTGATAGTAATGGACATGAACCACTTCCTTCAAGTGATTTCTAAGTTAGGGTGTTGCTGATTTCTTCAGAAGCAAGAAAACTGATGTTGTACTGAGTACCGGTATTGTGAGAGAGGTGTATGTTTTTAACTCTCATGCGTGTTTTTCTTTTAAAATATGGTTTTAGTCAAGTGGCTAAAGATGTTACTTTTTACTACTTTGTTTTTTAAGTGATTAATAAACTAAATCTTGGAAAGTTCCCATTTATTTTATTTAGAATGAATCAACGTGCCGGGTTTACGTAGTATCAGTTCACACGTAAGAAATCATGTACAACGAAATTGATTGGACGGTATATTCTTGAGATAATGCTCCCATGGTGACCCGCCATTACAACAAATGAGAATATCTTATGGATAATGGATGGTTGGTTGGTCCATGCACGTTCTATATGTGTGAATTCTAGCGACTGATGTTCTTAGTGGATATAGAATTAATTGTTGGAACTAATCATTTTTATACTATTTTGTTCATTTTAAAAAAAAATATTTTTTTAGTTTTCTTAGTTTAAGTTTTTTTTTTTTGAAAAAAATTTCTTAGTTTAAGTTAAAAATATATAACTTATTAAAATTATTTATTAAAGCTAATGAATATAAATTTAATCACTCAATTATATTATTTTATCACAAATAAAATTTAAATACAGTCAGCAATTTAGAAATTTGATAGGCTTATCTATAAAGTTAGTAATAAACTTAAATATAGCTTTACTTAATTATGAATCCACAAAAAGTTTAACTATTTTATAATTTTTAAATATAGATTTACTTCTGTAACTATGCACAAAAGTATAAATATTTTTATATTTTTTATATTTGATATGATATAATGATTATTAAAATTTCTAAAAATTTGTAAAAATATTGTTTTGAGGATTAAGTTTTAAGATATATGATTATATAAGAAATATTTCAAAATATTGTTTTTGTTATTATTTTCCATGCACGATATATGTGGGAATTCTAGCGAATGATGTTCTTAGTGGATATATAATTAATTGTCGGAACTAATAATTTTATACTTTTTTCATTTTTTAAAATTAATTTTTTTAGTTTTCTTAGTTTAAGTTAAAAATATTTAACTTATTAAAATTATTTATTAAACCTAATGAATATAAAGTTAATCACTCAATTAAATTATTTTATCACAAATAAAATTTAAATACGGTCAGTAATTTAGAAATTTGATAGGCTTATCTATAAAGTTAGTAATAAACTTAAATATAGCTTTACTTAATTATGAATCCACAAAAGTTTAAATATTTTTATAATTTTTAAATATAGATTTACTTCTGTAACAATGCACAAAAGTATAAATATTTTTATATATTTTTATATTTGATATGATATAATGATTATTAAAATTTCTAGATATCTGCAAAAAAAATATTGTTTAAGGATTAAGTTTAAAGATATATGATTATATAAGAAATATTCCAATATATTGTTTTTGTTATTATTGTGAATATATAATTTTAAATCGTCAGAAGAAAACTAATGTTTTGAAAACCGACCCGGATACTGAACTAGATGACTGTTTGGATCACCGGATCATCGGATCGACCGTGGGTTAGTAATTAAAATTTATTTAATTATATAATAATATATTAGCTATCAAAATAAATATATTGAGACTAATCTTTTGCATTGATTTTTTAATTAAAATTTTATAAATCAGCCTGCAACAAAGAGGAATTAGATCCGATTATAAATAGGTTTTGAAAAAAAAAAATCAAGGTCAAATTAATACAAAGCTAGCTTCGCCCACCCACTAAACCCGACACGTTTTGCTAGCCCATCCTCGAAATTCCTTAGAATCAATTATCATTCTCAGCCACAGACGAGAAACCCGACTCCGCCTATCAAAAGCCCCACACGCCGCAGCGTTATGAATCTAAACAGCATACCATTGTTGGGTAGACCCAGATGTAAAGAGGATGTTGCCAGGGGCGGATCTAGACATAAATTTTAGAGTAATTAGGCCGTATATACACTGTTCTCTCCGAAATTAACTGTATGACACTCTACCGTTTCATTTTTTTTTAATACCACTATACCCACAATTTCACCTCCCCCCTAATCGATTATACTGTTCACGATGTCAGAAGATATATACAGATCAGAGTATTATACGATGTGTATCTATTTGTTATCGTAACTTGAAAAGTTAATAGGTAAAAATATTAAAATATTGCCAGTAAAAAGACAGAGAAGGACAATCTAAAATCCCCATTTTACATGTACTTTTTCATTCCGATAGTTTCTAAAGAGATCTAAACCCCTTTTCGTTGTCTTTAAATTCAGTTTATGTCTCTTATGCCTTGTACAGAAACCACAATCTTAGATTTCGGAGAGCGAGACCATGGAACTCACCCAACTACCGGAGCGGATGATTGCAGCCGGCGAAGAACCCATTGGAGAGAGAGTTAACAGTTATCACAAACCGAAGAGGATCAAATCCATACTAGATTCCTTAGAGCCGGACGAGGTGGAATTCATGCGGAACACGCCGTTTGGGAAAATCATTTCACAAGCGGAGAACCCTTCATTTTCCGGAAGCTTTGGCCAGTACGTCATTGTGCGCATGCTCCGAGTGAAGAAGAAGTATGAGTTATGGTTTCTATTCGCCGGGAAGCCGATTAGGATGTCGCTGCACGAGTTCGCTCATGTCACAGGCCTCAATTGCAGAAAGCTTCCGAAGAAAAACATTAAAAGGAAGAAGAATCCAATCAACGAGAAGCTATATTGGGCGAACTGTTTGGCTCTCTTAAATTATGCACTGTGGACACCGCAATTGAGATGCTGAAGAAGAGGAAAGTCAAGGACCGAGAGATGCGTTTGAAGTATGCATGTTTGGCGTTCACTGCTTCTGTTCTTCTTCCTACTTCTCACTATCCTCGGATTATCACTGAGCACGTGGAAATGATTCGTGATTTTGATGAATTCCTTAACTATCCGTGGGAGAGGGTCTCTTTTGAGATGCTTGTTACTGGAATCAAAAAGAAAGATGAGCTCTCTCTAGCCCAGCCCAGCGTTGCCTTGCCTGGTTTTGTGGATGCGATCCAACTCGTTTTCATAGCAGCTGTTCCACAGATAAAGGAGGTCGTCACACCCTCGGAGCCTGTTGTTGTGATCGATTCCGACACCGATTCTGACTTCGAGGACAGCGATTACGAAGTAGCGCAGCCTTGCGTGACGGAGCCCCCCAGTTCACCCCCCGCGAGCTCACGATACTGTGTCAATCCCGCACACATAAGAGACATGGATGAAGAATGCAGGGTAAGATGTTTGACCACTAGTTACACGTTAACATTAAGTATACCTGCAATCCCTTAGAAATAGCTGCAAAGTTCTTAACCGCTAAGTCGTCTAGTTACGTGTTAACACTAAGTATTTTATGCACACATTTAGTAATAGCTGCTAAGTTTGCAAAGGGTACCTGCTAAGTTAAAGCGTCCTCTTGGATGGTAACTAAGTTCTTAACAGCTAGGTCGTCTAGTTATGTGTTCTTCCAAATCATTAACTGTTACAATGTGTGGTTGTAGGTGAAAGTGACATCCATGGTTATGGACGCAACGCACACACCAGAAGAACTGACGTGGGAAGACGATGTCGATGACGCACCAGTTGATAAGCTTGTAGGAGCTATTGGTGAAGGTAACGCCCTGAAGAAGTCAATGTTCATTGGGGGCTTATCTGCTGCTGATCTTGCCCGCATGAGAGCTGAGAAAGAGAGGGAGAACCCGGATAAGAAAAAAACTAAAGAGAAAGAAGGCAAGGATAAGAAAGAGAGGGAGAACCCGACGGACTCACCAGAAGGAGACACTAGGGAACCGTATGACGTCAGCCACATCGTGGACCTAGTTGGTCGCATAGTTACCCCTAAGATTGAGGATGCTGTATTTAAGGCATGAGATAAACTAGAGGAGCGGCTGACTAATCTGATCAAAGCCGAGGTCCAAAACATCCAGGGGGCTGTTGTTCAGAGTATTATTGGCTTATTAGGTAAACCCAATTCCAACGTTGCGCTAGCGGGTGATTTTAATGGTGCCAATGTAGTTGAGCCTCAAAATGGAAGGGGTTGCACATCCGAAGGACCATCATTAGCACCTGCTGAAGAATTAAGAAACGCAGGACTCAACACCCCGACATATTTGCCTTCTAGTCTCCATAACTCCAACGAACAACCACGTGTTGAGGCCGCAACCTTTTTACCACAACAGTCGGCGAATGTCCTGGAATCTGAACATGTCGACAAGCTCATAAACACGGTGATACAGGATGTCGTTGGGGTATTGGATGAAACCAAGGTTCGTTTTTGATATATGGTGTTTTTCACATCATTGTATATATGTTTTCATTTGTTTCAAGTCACTAATTCGTGTCAGTCTAGTCCTTTTTGACCTTTTTGCAGGTCTGGAGTTAGTAGAAGAAAGAAGAGAAGGTGTCTGATGAAAAGAAGTCCGTTTGGAGCATTCCTGCGGAGAACACTCAAGAGAACAGTCCCGAGACTGTTCTCTCTCAAGCGGAACAAGCAGACGGAGTGATCCGGAGATTGTTCCAGACGAATATGGAAACTCCTATTTCGGGAATTAAAGCCCTGTTGCCCTAATCTATTTTCTTCTGATTGGCGCCTCCATATAAAACACCATCTATCTATTTTCTATTTTCTGACGCTAGTTTTACAAGAGAACACTGAGTATTTGCGATCTGCAACTTGTAAGGGAGAAGAATCCATCCTCTCATAGAGAAGATCATCTGAACCCTATTGTTTCATACTCTGTTCTTATGCAATTTTATTCAGGATTTATGTCTTTGTTTATGTGCATCATGATCGAGTAGTGACCTTGCTCGCCTAGGGTTTTTAGGGTGTTGAGGCATGAGCTAAACATAGATAAGCGATCCATAACTGTTCTTCATTCATACTGTTCTTACTGCTTTCATTAAACTGATCACTTGATGTTAGATCACTAGTTCATCACCTAGTTAACCGCTTAGGATGATAACTTGACATGTATTGAATGAGCTTAGTATCCCTAATCAGCGAAAGTAGATATTAGGGTGGTAAAGGAACTGATCGGACCTGTTCTCTAAAGCTTGCAATCGATCATCATCCCAACGACAGTTAGGTGGTGAGATCGATCTGCAAAGCGATCACAGCCACGACAGTGGAGTGTTCCAGCTGAGTGATCCGAGTTCTAGAAAGCACTTCATCGCGCTTGAATAATTGTTTGGCTCCAATTCGGCACCCAATGAAATACCCTAGGCTAGCTCTTGTTTAATTGAATCAATCTCGTGTTTATTTTGCTTGTTTACTATCGCCTATTTCAACCAAATTATATCTTCTTCTTAGCTTGATTCTGGAACTTATAGAACTAGAGTGTAGGCTGATCCTCTGGATTTGAATCTAAAGTACTACAATTGCAACTGTTAACTTGGCAGTAGCAAGGATTCATTTTTAGTGTATCATTTTTCTTGTTTTACTCTCTAATCATTACATACACACAAGTAGCCAATAACATCTCATGCTGTGTCCATTGGTAGTTGTCTCCTGAAGAGAAGCAAACACCCATCCTTACCACCATAGAATCCGGTGCTGATGGAGACAGTACTAAGGACGACACTGCTGGATCCTCCACTAAAACTGTCTTCACAACCCCGCTCCCTGGACAGAATACAAAATTCACCAACTTTTATCTGCCCCCGGTTGATGAAGAAGGTAGCCCATGCGAAACAGAGGCAAGTTACCTCACCCCTGGCCGTTATTCTCAATGTAGTAGTAGTAGTTTATTAGCTAAGTGGATGCCAATTTTATTGTCAGATTGAGATCCTTTTATCTCTGATCGAAATACCGACATTCTCACTAGGCCTATCGCAGGATGAGTTATTGCCGGAGAAAGCGTTATCACCGACAGTCCCAGATGCACTAGCAAACAATGAGATGGGGGAGACTAGAAAGAGCAAGAGGACAAGGATAGTACCACCTTTGTTCAACGACTACCAGTGCGACCCCAAGATTACTGCTTTTAGAGTCGACGGCACTTCAACAGCAGACAATATAGACGAGATTTACATGGCCATGAGAGAGAGAGCCGGAGACAGCAAATATGTCACCTTAAGCCCTTGATCTCCCGGTTCCTAAACTTTAGTTGTTAACAATTTTTTTTTGCAGGGTGTATACCGTCAGTACAGGCATTTCTGTAACAACGGATGGGTTGAACGTTATTGTAGACCGCAATCAGCAAATGACCCCAAAGGTAACCAGTTTTGCATTCACTTAGCTGCTAATTGTAACCTCTTTTTATTTACCATTTTGTTTAGCGGTTAAATTCTTGGATCTCCGCTAATAGATTATTTGCAAATTATCAGGGGTAGCTGCTAACTGTATCAAGCTTAGCATAGATGGTAACATCATTTTCTACGTTCTTTGCAGGCGATGGATGTCTTTATGTATTACATTTCTCTTGACCGCAACAAGAAAAGGGAGTCACCAATCGAAGATTGCGTTCTACGACACCAACTTCCCTGCTTTGCTGATGAGACAATATGCTAGGCTTACGAAGACAGCTATCAAGGAGCGACACAAACTGAAATATGACGAAGCCTTTGCAAAGTTCCTCATCTCTAGCAGCACACTCCACGACGTTTATGACCGCATCTATTCCCCCTTTTTCATTGACAAACAACACTGGGTAGGCGTTTGCCTCGATTTAGCATGCGGAGCTGTACAAGTTCTCGACTGCAACCACGGATTCCGAACCCAATGTCTGTTGAAGAAGGATTTTAACCCAATAGCCGTTGTTGTGCCGCATATTCTTGCCACAGCATCTGGAAACTCGTCAGCTGATGCACGCCTACCATATCCGATGGTTAGGGTTACCGGTGTCCCGCATAACTCAAACTCCAACGATTCAGCCGCAACCACCATCTTGCTAATCCAGGCACACGCTTCCAACGGCAGCGATGGATGCAAAGATGTCACCCCAGAAACACTCGCTTCAGGTGCAAAACACCTTGTTGTCCTTGTCTATCGCGACATTATTCCCGTGTGAACTATAAACTAAACTGATAACACGGTTGTATACACTTAGCACCCAGCATTAAACTAAACTGATAACACGGTTCATTGGACCGCTCACAAATTAACTTAGCCGTTAACCAGAAAATTGACATGATCCTATTGTTTCTCAACCACAAACAAAAACCCGTTAAACCGCGAATGCCTGAAATGTCCGCAGACAATGCTTCACACGTCACCGAATGCCTCATATTTAATGTTAATAGTTTTACTCAGCAATTCTTAACCCCGATAGAAGATAACAAACTTTGTTGCATCTTTAGATCTGCTTATACTAGACACAAATACATTCTAATTTTTCATCTTTTTAAAGATCAACTTATCATCTTTTAAAGTTAAACGCTAACCAAATATAAAGCAGAACATCCTAATGATCTTAGCCGACAAGATTCCACTTAGAGACTAACTTGCTATTAATTTTTTCAAAATCCTAATTGCAAAACCTATTCCACTTAGAGAGAAGAGACTTAGAGACTCGCTTAAAAATTCAAATTGCATTACTTAGTTTTCCGATACAGAAGGGGCCATACATAACCGAGATTCCAAATTACATATTACACATCACAACATTTTTTGGAATCATGGGGACCTTTATATATTACATGAGAAAATTTGGTTGCCCCACATCAGACCTATAACAACAGACTTCTTTTCAATGACCCCTTCATAACCTTCAACCCTTCTTCATATAGGGTTCTTGCAAGTGGCACGGTTGTGATCCTTCCCACCACACCTCTTACAAGTCCTCACCTTGCGACCAAGCAGTCCACGCTGAAACACAAAACCATTCACCGTAACCATAACCATTAACATCCAAAACCAAGTTACCATGAACTTAGCAGACAACTACAAAGGTAGGAGACTTCCAAAGAAAAATAATAATTAGCTATGTACATACCTTGAATTCGCATCTTGACAACATTCTTAGCTTCTTTGGCCTACCTGGAGGACGCCTTGTGTTGGGAGGCGCAAGCTTGAGTGCAGCAAGCGTATCATCTTCTGGTGTTGGCGCAATCTCCTCTCCAGCGGGATTAATGCCCAAAGCGTAAGCTGCTTCCCAATTGTTTCTTGATAGCTCCCCCCCCCCCCACAAGTTCATCAACCCTACGGTTAGAGTGTATTGCAGCAGCGACAGCATGTCCACAAGGTATACGCAGCATATCAAACTCCAGACAGCTGCAGGTTTTTCCCTCAAGATTAACACAGAAAGGAACTCCATCCTTCCCACGCACCTCGAACTCAGCCTTGTTGATGTGGCGGACCAGAAACCCTGTTGACACGTTGAAGTTACGGGATATGAGCTCCTCCACCTTCGGAGTCACTAGAGCACCAGAGGTTGATGATGCCTCACGGCGCACAGAGAACCAACCCATAAGCATAACCCTGATGTACTCAATCAGGGCCACAATCGGATACTCCCTAGCCTCAGCAAGTGCTGCATTGAGCGATTCTGCTATGTTGCTTGTCATTAGATTGTAACGCAGTCCCGTAGAGTGCGACCTAGCCCAGTGTTCAAACCCCACCCTGATAAGATAATCAGCACAGTTTATGTCAATCATCTTGATCTCATTAAAATGCTTGTAGAACTCGCTGACACGGTATGCTCGAGCTGCTTTTGAGACTAGGTAGGCTAGGTGTTTCTTCTTAAACATACTAACAATGTTTCTCTGGAGATGAAGGACATAAGCGTAGTGCTTAGCCATAGGATACACCTGCCAAATCACATGAAACAACTGTCTATCAACTTGACATTTATGTTACACGGCAACCACAATTCTTAGCTGTTATCATTTTTCCTATACACCAAAACAAAAGAGCTAACGTGTTTTTACCTTGTGGAGACCAGCATATATAGACTGGTGCCTATCCGAGACGAAAACGAGATCGTACCCATCAGATACAACATCTTTTAGTTTCTGAAAGAACCAGCTCCACGAATTGTCATTCTCCCCATCTACTATAGCAAAAGCTATCGGAAAGATCTGGTATTTAGCATCTTGTGCACTCGCAGTGAGAAGGCATCCATTGTATTTCCCCTTAAGGTGCGTCCCGTCGACCACAATGACCTTTCGCATGTAACTATACCCCTTAGCAGATGCACCAAAAGCGAGGAAAAGATATTTGAAACGCTTGAGATCCTCTTCTGCAGGTGTTGTCTCAATGGCGACCAGTGTGCCCGGGTTTGCAACTGCCAACTCCGACAAGTAAGAAGGCAACAATCTATAAGAATCCGCTGTGTTCCCAAGTCCACGCTCCAATGCTAGCTCTCTTGATTTCCAGGCCTTCCAGTACGAAATTGGTACTTGATGGTCAGTTCGCATGAACTCTCTTAGTGCAGCTGGTCGTGGACCACCTCCCCCACTGCCAAACTTGTTCCTAACCATCTCTCCGATAAGGATCGAAGTCGCATGCCTCTTAAAATCACCACGCTCATCAACCGTGCAATTATGTCCTTCATCCAGTTTCTTGATTTGGAACTGAGGACCCCCCGCAAGCTTTGATGCATACACCCTCCACTTACACTCACTCCCCCGACATACCAGAATCATTTTACCAGGCTCAGACCTACGACACAAGAACCTGAACTTGTTGGCCAAAGCATAGAGAGACATGTGAGTCTTGAAAGCAGCACAGTCCATGAAAACCTGCCCGACATATAGATGCTTCTCTGCGTCCTCGTCGGAATCTGCGAACATGTAAGTGTTACAGTTAATAACCAATCATAACAGCAATTAAAAAAATTTCGATATAGAATTATTCCCTAAAATTTACACCAGTAACGCTAACAATTGCAAGATTTCGTTACACAATAGTATTGTCAGTTAAGTCGAAACATTATCACACCTTCATCTGTTGTTTCAGATGCTGGAATAGGATCGGGGAAGTTTGGGTTAGTCATCAAAGGACTACGGTGACCGCTCTCGTACTTCCGCTTCTTCCTGCCTTCCTTTTCATTGCACACCTTCTCTTTCCTCTTAGTCAAGTATTCAAGCATTAAACATCCCTTTCTCGCTGTTTGGGGCTCAACTGTAATAGAAGCCTACTGTTAGCTTACACAAGTTTTCATGAAGCATTACACCAAACAATCAAAACAAAAACAAACTTACCAATGCTTATAGCCATGTTTGGCACTGCAGGCGCCACAGACAGGTCCCCTGTTTCATCTTCGGAACCTGTCAATGTTTAAGTGTCACCGTTAATAATCAATCATAACAGCTAATAGACAAGGTTCCGGCTAACAATTATTGGTGTTGGCAAAATAGTTGCCTTAACAGGCAAGAAGACACGTTATCATACCTTCAACTGTGATGTGTGCTTCTGTAATAGGATCAGGGAAGTTTGGGTTAGTCATCAAAAAGCTACGGTGTCCGCTTCTTCTTCCCTTCGTTTTCATTGTACACCTTCTCTTTCCCTTTAGAAATGTATTCAAGTATTGAAAATGCTTTTTTTCGCTGGTTGGGGCTCAACTGTTGCAAATATAATAGAAGAGTACTGTTAGCTTATACAACTTTTACTCTTTTAATAAAGCATTGCACCAAACACTTCTCTAATTCAAAAACAAACTGACACGGAACTAACTTACCAATGCTTATAGCCTTCTTTGCCACTGCAGGCGCCACATGCAGTTCCTCCGGCAAACGGATTATCCCACTCTCAACTGGGTCAGCAGAAGAATCTGTAGAAGAGTCGGTCACATCCGTATTTCCTATTGAAACATTGAGCCCAGCCATCATCCCGCCTAATGCCTCCTTTCCACCGAAAGCTTCATCTTCTGCTTCGCATACACCAGTCAGGAATTGATGGCTTGCCGTCATGATGCACTGCGCCAGCATTTCTTCCCAAAACGCAGCCCCATCTTGAGCAGGGACAGCAGAGGAGTTACCAGCACCGGGCTTCGCATAACCGATACCGGTAGATGTTGACCGGTAACGTTGTGTGTTGTCATTAGTGATATCCCTGGAGGACCCGATAACAGTGTAGTTATCACGCCTCTGAAACAGATAGCGGGCAACGACTTCATTACCAATTGTAACCATCAGCCTAGTTGCTGGCAGCTCAATCCTGATTGACATGAAGAGCTCCACTTCCCCATCCTCTTTAACATCAACTGGAGGGGGCGATAGATCTCCAGGCGCCTTCATCCACTCTGGAAATTCATAGGTCAGAGTAACAGCTGTTTCCACACCCACACTGTAGCGGGTTCTTACAAGATCCATGACACTTGCGTAAGTCTGGTTCTCGTGAACCATGATTTCGTATTTACGCTCTGTTGGATCTTCCAAGAACAGCCACCCACGTTGACCTACTTGCTCCCACACACCAATAACAAGCTTCACCAACTGGCCTATTAAGTAGGTTCTGCAATCATAGAAGCTATTAATTCTCTAACCAAATCTGACAGAATCATGCACACATCAATAAATTTTGTTACAGTGATGAAATTATCATAAAGATTAGGATAAATGTTATTAAATCCTACCGAACTACTACTCATTCAATCACGCTAACAAGTAAGAAATTTAATGCTCAGTAACGTAAGGGGAAGAAAATTACCTCAAACAGAAGGGATAACGACTACTGTTAAAGAATCTTCGCAACCGCACAACTATTTCTCTAACAGGTTTCGTTTTCTCTCTATCAAGTCTGCTTTAAATTTATGTTTCTCCCAAACTCCATTAAATAGACCAACAAGATTCTTAAGAACTTGGGGGTCACCGCTAAATCCAGTCATTAGACGACCCAGGGAGATCTCCGGCAGACAATCCTTATTTCCGTTGGTAATCTGCAGAACGAAAAAAGAAACAAAAACCCATACCATTTTTGGCGGATGATAGCCCTAAATAGGTCAGAATAGTATCTGTTGTTTGTTCTTCTCAAGGTCACGCCGAATCCAGACCTGTCAACGTTTTTGCCTCGACTCTGCAGACTCTAGGAGTATTTTGGAGAAATCGTATGCGAAATGGTATGGGCCCAAGTAGTTTTCGTTGCAATGTGGTAGTTTCCCAATTTCTTCATGGATTGGGTATATTGGCCCAAATGACTAAATTTTATATGGGGCACAAATATATAATTTATTTAAAACTAATTATTTGACAGTATTATGTATTATTATAAAATATTATATTCTTACAGGTAAATATTTTAACTAATTAAATATTAACTAGTTTTTAAAAAATATGTTTACAAAAGTTAGAACGGTTATATATATATATATTAAGTTCTCAGTACATTTTATATGAGTAAATTACTAGCAAATTATAAACTCTTGAAAAATTAGTTGTATCACTGAATAGTTAATCAAATAAAATAGTTTATTTATCATCAGAATTCTTTTTTTTAATAGGTATAAAGCAGAAAATATTTATCTTCTAGAAATAGAAGGAGTACTAAATAAGCAGGGCCGTCTAACGGCACGTGTAAGTGGAGCGGTCGAACAGGGTCCGAATTGAAAAATTAAAAAAATATTAAAATTTTTTGAGATAAATATATAAGTTATGATATAAAATTTTAAATTTTTAGACATAATACTAAATTTGGAGCTGATAATTTCAAAAAAAAATGTCAGATATATATAAATAAAACTATAAACTTTTAAATTATTCTATTACATCATTAAATATACCATTAATATTTTTTGAACAGGGTTTATAAATAGTTTGAGACAGCCATGTAAATAAGTAATTGAAAATTAAAATTTGATATTTACAGTACAAAACTGAACAAATTAGACATATATATCTAATTTAATTAAATTCAAGAGAAGAGTCAAAATATGAAATTAGATCTTTGACAAAGAAAGAATACTAAATTTGACAACAACAAAATAAATAAGATAAAAGATGGATGAAAAATATGGTCAAACGTGAAAGATTGTGGCACCATTGACCTGATTTAACCAAATATACTAGATTCATATACTCAAATTATGTTACAAACAAAAATTTATAAAGTAAGTATGGGGCACATGCCCTACCTTGTATACAACTAGATCCGCCCCTGGATGTTGCATGTGTCACATACTAAATAATATAAGTCTCTTATGACAAGAGCAAACATATATTATCTTGTAGCTCTTATGGTTCTAGAAATTAAATTATGTCCCACCGACCCTCTCTGAACATGAACCCTCGAAGCTTTAATTTGTTTCTACATTTTTAATCACCTTTTTTGGGAAATGAGCATTTTATTCTCCAAGTATTTGAAATCATTTATTTTTTCATCCACTAGTTAATAGTTGACTATTTCTTCCCAATTTCACTAAGTTAACTATTAATTGGGGAGTAATTCTTTGGAGAATAAAATAGCCATCTTCCCTTTTCTTTTCTCATTTATTTTGCTACCTGAAATTACTTTTTCTCTTACTATCAATATAAAGAAGTGATTTTTGTTACACCTATTAATTATAAATAAAGGAAAATAAAATTTTATTTTATTAAAAAGAAATGAAAAATTCTCGTGCAAAGCACTAAAATAGAAAACAGTACGCGTAAAGATGGGTGTTCAGGTATCTATTCGGACTCGGTTCGGGTCTATTTGGGGTCAAAAATTTCAGTTTCATTCGGGTATTTCTAAATTTTGGTTCGGATCTTTGCGGGTTCGGTCCAGGTTCGGAAAACTCATTTAAATTATTTTAAAATTTTTAAAATTCATTACATACTTTAAATTTCTCAAAATCTATAAAAATAAATATATTGCATTTAAATTTGAATAACATATGTCAAAATAAATAAAATTAACATATAAGGTTGTTTGGTTTGAATATTTGGATAGAGAAATAATAGATATTTTAAGTATTGATGGTGTGGATTTTAAGTATACTCTACTTATTTTAGACATATACTTTTGAGTATTTGTATATATTTTCAAGTATTTTGGATAACAAAAAAGTATATTATATATTTTGAATTTTTAATACACATTAAATCTAAAAATAATGAATATATAGGTATATAAATCTAATTCGAATATATCGGGTAGCCGAAATACTTGGGTTTGGGTCTGGTTCGGTTTCGGTTCTCTAAATACCAAAATTTTGAATCCATTCGAATATTTAATCAATTTTAGTTCAGATTCGATATTATTTTTTTGGATCAGATTCGGTTTGGTTTTTCGGATCTGGTTCTTTTGTCCAACCCTAAGCACGCGTCTAAAAATATAAAATACACGCGCTCGTTAAAAATGTAACTTTCACGTGCGATGAAGAACGTTCAGCTCATCTAAGCTAGGGTTAAATGGGCCTCTATCTGGAGCTTCATCGGGCTTTAACCATCCTTTTTATGATTTTTCTGTAGAGCCCAAAAAAATAGTACACCATTCGCTAATTATCCAATATGAGGAGGAGTCCTACTTATAGGTTTGTTGGACCTATTCATTAAAAATTAAATATGTCTTATTTTATATTGTTTTAATCAAAATATACACTCCGTTATATATGAATTTTTTTTCAGTTGATAGATTTTGGTCACAAATATTGTGGGATCCTTATCTAACTTATATCGACAACAACTTTCTTTAATGTTACAACTATATCATAATTAAATTCCGAGTTATTAAAACCTACCCTAATTCGTCACCCACGTATAAAAAAAAAAATGTTGACCTTATTAGTCATAATCGTTGGAGAAAACATAGAACAACAACATGAACAAAAAGCATAGGATAATTGTTGACCGTAATCTAATGAACCATACATTGTTCACATATGATAGTGCCCAATCATATGAATAAATAAATATTTCAATATATGCACGATACATTAAGTATTTTTTTTAAAGCTTCAACATATCTTTTATGATATATTTTCTTGAATTATATTAGATCATTTAAACTTATTTTCATCGATATATTATTAAAACAGGATCTTCCTAGAAATTTACTTAAAAAAATATAATCATGAGAAATTGTCAATAATACCACTTTCAAGGTACCACTTTTCATATTTACACTAATCAATTTTACCCTTAAAATATTAATAGGTTAAAGACTATTATACCCTTAATTCATTAGTTTAACCTGGTTCTATTTCTCTTCCAGATCTCGAGATTATATTGAGAAGCTCGGGGAACTCCGGCGAACTCGACGATCTCCGGAAAATTCTGTGATCTCGGTGAACTCGGCGATCTCTCGGCGAATTTGGCAATTTTCGACAAACTCAACGAAACTCCGAGCAGGACTGAGCGATAGTCATGGAAATTAGTAAGTTCTCTCAGTTTAGTTCTTTTGAATCTATACCTGAACAGAGAAGCGGAGGAGGAGAGCGAGAGCAGAAATCAAAGACATGAAGAGAGTCCAAAAGGAACTCGAAGAACAACTTTATATGGGCAATCGTCGGTTAGAGTTGGTCGAGAAAGAGAGAGACGAAGCTATCAAAAAAACTAAAGAGCTTTTGATAGATCTATACCTGGAGAAGGGTGAGTCATCATCACATTCGCCTTCATCCTTGTCGCAGTGGTCTGTTTCCAACGAGCCTCCCCCATATTTCATCTGTCCCATTTCAAAGGTCAGAACTCGAACCTCCACTTAGTAGGCAGATGTTTTTTTGTTGGATCTTGACTTGGCTTCTAACTGCTCAATAACTCCAACAAAAAAGGAAGCTCCTTTTCAAAATTTTAAAACCCAATCTAGGGTTTCTCTCAATGGATGTGGATGTGGCGATGGTGTTAGAGGTGTGATTGGAGATCTGGTTTTGAATTGTAAAGACCAGAGTTTAGGATTCAGAGCTCCTAAGATCTCTCTATCTCTGAGAAGGTGTCTCTTGGCAAAAGAAAGGTTACAACTTTGTTTAGATTCTTGAAAGGATGTGATTTTTTTTTCTTTTGTGGGCTTTTGATCATGTTTTTGGTGGAAAAAAAATTCTGCTGATGGAAGAAGCAAAACAGTTTTTGGTATCTCACTTGTCACGGCCAAGCAATAGTGTTGCATCTCCAGGTCTTGGTATGTGCATAATGTACGCTTTTATGACAAACCATCGAGATTTGTCTTCAAGCATCGTTAATGATTCTTTGCCATTTGTTTCTGCAGGAAAGAATGTTTCTGTGGCTAATAAGTGTATTAATAGTGAAGTTACTACTGTTAATCCAGCTGTGAGCCATTTCAGGCCTAAGATGGTGCTCAATGGTGCTGCTTCTCAGGGCACTGGTAAGTCTTCCTGTTTTATATTGCATCTTTGTTTTCCGTAGATGCAGTTGTAGTGGTAAGATATTGATAGCCTTTGACTTGGAGAATAGCATATTCTGGTTGGTTTGCTACACTCAGTCACCCTTACTTTGACAGCCTTGACAAGTCCCAGCTCTGAAGTTTCCCTTCAATTCAAGAATACTACTTTATCTTTGAGTTGAGAAGTTTAATTGTTGTGTCTTGTTGTCATCGTCTCGGTGAAACATCAACATTTGATTTCTGTTGCTTTCCAGACACATCAGTGTCCCATGATTGGATTGGTCTTTTCTATATTGAGTGTAAAAAATGTTAAGATTTTCATAAGATTGCTTCTTTATTTTGTAATCATACAAAACTTGTTTCCCTACTTTCTGAAGATGTCATCTTTACCATAAGCTAAGAGAAAGAGTTTCTAATAATATTATCAAACCCCAAATGTTACGTACAATGATATTAGAATTTATAAATGATCTATAAACTCTTCTAACTGATTTATAAACTCTTATAAACTGGGTTATAAAATTCTTATAATCTTTGGAATAAACCCTTATAAATAAATTTATAAACTCTTAAAAATAGATTTATAACCTTGTAAATTAATTTATAAACACTTATAAATAAATGTAGCTTATAAGTTCTTGTAAATAGTTATTAAACCCTTTGAAATAATTTTATAAACCTTTATAAATAGTTATATAAATGTTTATATTTGTTTTATAAACTTTATAGATGGTTGATACAAGGTTTTATAAGCTCTTATAAAAATTATAAATGGTTTTATAACCCTTTATAAATAGTTATATAAATATTTATATGCGTTTATAAACTTTATAGAAGGTCGAATATGATCAAGCTATTTTTGATCCGACATACGTAGTCTACCGGCAAAGATGATGTAGTCCACCCATGGCTGCGGTTTAAAACTCGTCGACGAGATCTCGTCTCTCACTATGAGTATAAATAAATTAAAGGATATAATTGTCTATTGTTTCCTTAAAATTTAGATACTTTTGAAAATGGACATCTTAATAGCGTAAACATGAATAAGTGTACTTCAGATGTGCTATATAAGAATTTATGAATGGTTATATATTCTTATAAATAATATAGATACCTTATAATTGGTTTATACACCTATATAAGCCGTTATTAATAATATACATACCCCTTATAAATTATTTATATACTTTCATAACTTTCTTATAAACATTTATAGTTGTTTTATAGATTTTATAACTTGTTTTATATGCCTTTATAAATAGTTTATAGACTCTTACAAATTATTTTACATACCTTTGTAAATTGTTTTATAATCCTTTATAATGGTGTATAAACTTTATAAATTATTTTTATAAACTCTTATAAATTATTTACATACCTTATATAAACCCTTATTAATAGTATCCCCTTATAAATTATTTATAAACTTTCATAACTTTCTTATAAACATTTATAGATTTTATAACTTGTTTTATATGCCATTATAAATGGTTTATAGACTCTTACAAATAATTTTACAGAGCCTTATAAATTGTCTTATTATCCTTTATAATGGTGTATAAACTTTATAAATTATTTTTATAAACCCCTATAAATTATTTACATACCCTTATAAACCCTTATAAATTACTATACAAACCATTATAAATTGTTTTATAAGGGTTTCTAAATGGTTATAGACTCTTTTAGTTGATTTATAAACCTATACAACTCTTGTAATATCCCTTATAAATTGAATATAAGCTTTCATAACGTTTTTATAAACCTTTTACAATAACATTTGTAATATATAAAGCCTTATAAAGACTAAGAATCATTTATAGTGACTTTATAAATATTTATAAATTATATGTACACCATTATAAATAATTTAACAATCTGATCTCCCATCATTCTTGACTTAACCTATTCTTGACTTAACCTGTGACACACAACAAGATTCAAGAAGAAAATTAGGAAGCATCTAGGAACAAACTCATGGGTTTAACGTCATGTGTAGATAGATATCATACCACGTCAGCAGGGGAACCAATGCAGACATCAAAGAATCCGGCTCCTAGTCCAGATAGAATATGAGTGACAACGTTATCAGTGAAACCCGGGATCTTCAAGATTGTCTGAATGAGAGAGAGAAAAGTATAACAGGAACGTTAGTTAAAATATCGAATCAAACGCTCAGGTACTCCTGCCCGAAAAAAAAGAGCTGAGATACTCCTGCCCGAAACTGCCCAGATTTAGAATTAAATAATTCTTTATTTAAATACGAAAATTTATTAAAAGACCACATGGCCAACAGAAACTTGCATAATTACAACCCAACCAGGTCCATTTCGCGGACCATCCAGACCCGATCTATGAAATTCAGATATCTTTCTCTATAACTTTCAAAATCTTTGTAAGAATTGGTGTGATTGTAAATATTGGTGAAACTGTACATCGTAATAAATCATCAACAATATTCTGTATATAATACTAAGTTGAACTAAATTTAACTAAATCGCACTTTTAGATTTCAAATGTTTTATTATGTTATTTTTTGGACAGAGTTGTTGTTATTGATATATTTATTGAATTTTGAATTTAAAAAATAGTTTATATGATATAAATAGATTTTGACCAAACTTAGAAATGTTGTACATATTTAATAAAAGTAGAAATGTTGTAAAAAGTAGAAATGTTGTAAAAGTTGATAAAACTAATCTCCAAATGGCTAGTGAAGTTTATTTGTTAAAATAAAAGTAGAAATGTAGTTAATTTGTTAATGATATATTGAAGTTAAAATATACAAAGATTAGTTTATAGAGAGAAACTAGAGGATTGAAACTAGAGACATTACATTAAGTCAAACATAGTGAAAGTAGATAAAATTACATGCCATAAACTCGAGAAATAAGCACCACAACTAATCTTCAATTGGCCAGTTGGCAGCTGTCAAGTGAATTTCATTGCAGAAGTCCCAAACTTCACATTGCCAGAAACAACGATCACACTTCCACTGTGTTATTGATCCATTATAGGAGACTACAAACACCGGTTCTTCTATTGCGGAGCACCAGCAAACATTTGAGAAGATGGGATTCTTTATTCTTTCAAGTAGTGACATAAACTCTTGAGGTTTGTCGTAACCCCAATGGCCTGAGGGTAGATCAGTCTGGATCATGCAATTCAACCTCATCAATCCAATCATTAAAGCCAATGAGATTAGCAGATTGGTAGAAGTAGTCGTCTCTGCCTATTTGATTGAACCCGGAGAAAGCAATTCTAGCACTACCGAAGTCCCGGATGTGGTTTGTTGCTACCTTTGAGAGAATCTTATGGAGGATTGAAGGAGGGACAGATTCCAAGTTGAAGTTCGACATAGAGTACAAGGATGATGAAAAACTTGAGAGATATTCGTTTAATCGAGTAAATGGAAAGATTTACGTGTTATTTATAATAGAGATAAGATTGCATTTACTATCCCACTTAAGGGTGTGATTTGATAGACGGCTTAAGACACGACTTCTCACTGCAAGTACAGGGAATAAGAACAGTCGTATGTCAAGGAAAAATTTAGTGAAACTAAGTGATTTATGATTGTCTAAATTTATGAAACTAAGAAAAATTTAGTGTAGTTATATAGAACTATGTAAGAATTAACAAATTTTGATATTCTATTGTTTTATATTTTGCAAAACTCTAGATAGAAGCAGAATCGAAAATTAATTATACGGAGTGGATTATTTAATGATAACAAACAGTATAAGAAATAATAATTGAAATATTTAGTTTGAGAAAAATCTGTCATTTCATGATTTATGACCTGATTTATGACCATAGCGTCGTGACCCTTGATATTTGCAATGCTACACGACTTCTCACACACGCTTCTGACAGTTTAAGTGAAACTAACTGATATTAATTGTCTAAATTTATGAAACTAAGTAAAATTATATTGAATTTATAGTGTAAATATATGGAACTATGTAAAAATTAAAAAAATTAGGTATTATATTGTTTTATATTTTGAAAATAAATATAATATTATGGATTATTTACTTTTTTTGGTAGGATTATGAATTATTTACTGAGCAAGCAATAAAAGAGATCATAAAAATGGTTGAGAAAAATCCAGTAATTAATGGTATTGATGGACAGAGAAGAGAGTAATTAATGAAGTAATTAATCGATTGAAAAAATCTCTAATAATAATCATTACACTCGCGACTCTACACTACACTTGCATTGAAACCAAACGTGAAACGTCACAACACTACACCGAGTTAGTTAAACTACACATCTTCATCATCACCATTGCATTTAGTTAAACTCCAACTCTGCAAATTCTCTCATTTCATCTCATATCCGAGTTATATCTTCTCTTCTTTCATCTCTGAGTGAAATTATCTCATCCCTACAAACAAGATGACAGACTACTACAATAAGCTTTCCCAGAATTCCGAGGCTTCTTATAATCCCGACGTCAAGGCTTGGCGTTTCAGAGTCAAAGTACACATGGTCTACCCTCTCTGTTCCTCGGTTGCCAACAGGGTTATGCCTTTCTATTCCTATGTCCTAGCAGATGAAGATGTAAGTGTTTTTTAATCATCTCTCAAGTTTTTCATCATCTCTCAAGTTTTTCATCATCATTTAACTTGATCCTTGTAATTTATTTATGTAGGGGTGCAAGATGGAGATGACCGTTTATGGGGATTATGAAAGTTTTAGAGGCCTCGAAAACAAGGAGGGAGAATGGGTGGAAATCTTTCGGGTAGGAGTTGAACGTTCCTATGTAGGTTTCAATGCAACTAACTCTCGGTTCAGACTAACTGCTTCGCGACTCACACAAGTCCGCATGATCGATCCTCTGAACAATCGGCTTTTCATGGACTTCAAGAACATCCATGCAATCCCTCACATGTCCTACAGGGAACGAAACTATCCCATAGGTATGAATGCTGCTAAAATAAATATATTCACATATAGTCACATATTTAGTTTCAGAACTTTGTATGACTCTGTAGATGTAAGTGAAACTAAGTGAAACGAACTGATTTAGTTGAGTTACACTTATATGGTAGATACAATTGGAGTGGTCTTCAATACGGAAGCCCGTTTCGATGACCCTGCAAGACCAACGATGATTTTTTACATAAGGGACAACATGTAAGTAGAAAGTAACATATGATCCAAGCAAAATTTATTTATATTGTAATTGACACACGTTTTCTTTATTCTGAATAGTGACAGCCAGATTAAATGTATGGCAACTGGCAAGCAGGCCTATGCCTTCCGGGATGGTCTTGAAAATGTGGAAGGTGGACAGGTGATTGTGGCCCTTAAGATGTGGAAGGTCTGCAAGTGTTGGAGTAAGTGTAGTTTCTGTGGCTAGTTTTGAATATGATAGTGGACTAAAACGTTTACTAAAATCATTTACATTAATACAGATTTATTTGATCCTCCTGATCTATGGCTTGAGACCGAAGGTGGGCTTTCAGACTTCAGGTTCAATCCGCGTTTGACCGAGGTTGAGGACTTCAGGCAGTCTCTACTAAACAGCGACCCTTATGTTCAAAAATATGGGATTGAAGGTCTTGTGTAAATCGTGTTGTTCTCACTGTTATGGTCTTGTGAAAATCTCGTTGTTTCAACTTGTTTCACTTAATCGTTTGAACTTTTGGTTTCACTCAATCTCACTTGTTTCAACTTTTGGTTTCACTTAATCCCTTGTTCCAACTTCTGGCTTAACTTAATCCTCTGTTCGACTTTTTCGTATAAATAGGTCAGATATTGTGTTAGTTTCACTTTCTCAATTGTCTAACATACTAAAAATAATAGACACTTTTTCGATAGATCAAACCCCATGGTTTTTCAACTTCGCATAACTTAGAAAAACATAGCTTAGCAATAACAGTTACTTTTTCGATAGATCAAACAACGATTGTTCAACTTCGCATAACTTAAAAAAACATAGCTTAGCAATAACAGTAAGTTCTAGGAATTGGAATTCTCTTAGGAATTTCAATTACTTTTTGTACATCATAATTCCTAGAACTAAAACGATGGTAAGAAAAACACAACCTCCTGATATCTTTATCATGGGCATCTTTTTGGGACCTTCGCGGATATCTCCTTCGTTCCTTATTGTTGCTTTGAGACTCTGAACTTCTTCTTCGAGTATTCGAACTTGGTAGTCCAGCTGCTGTATCTCATCGGTGAAGGCTTCGTCAACCCATTTGAAGACATGATTGTCGTTCTCGAGCTACATGAATTTTTTTCAAAACGAGTAAGCGTGATTCATAAGCGTTCCATATGTAAACAACAAACGGATATATCCTATGTGAAGCCGCAGAGAGACACCGATAATACCGGCGATATGGGTTTGCCGAGCTTCTGGAGATGAGCTCGGTGACGCCCACCCCGCACCAACACCTACTAGGTATCCCCGGAGTTCGTACCCGTCTCCGACCACCGGTCGTGGATGATGAAGCGGCGGACATCTAGGTTTTTGGGAGGGGAGGGAGTGAGGTCGAGGAGAGAGAGGAGGGAGATTTAGGGAAGAAAGAGAAAATGTAGATAGCAAATGGGGAAAACCTAAAAAAAGGGTGTTTAATACTTCGATTGAACGATTCTGGGGTTTTAGTAAATTGGAAAGAGGGAAATTAGAAATTCGAAAAGCTGAGCGGGAAAATTAATCCCAGGGTTTTTTATGTTGTAAGTTTCACCAAGTACTCAGTTTTACAGAAAGCGTCAAAGTTGCACTTTTTAATTATTTCTGTTTATCTTAGTTATACTCTACTTAAATTAATGATTTTGTGGTTATACCCATGCAATTATGTTTCCTAAGTTTATTTCCCATACGATCACGTACATATAAACTTGATTTCGTGCCATAGAGTTATTAAATCTAACTCGGTCAGTTTCAGCGATAAAGCTATGACAACACATTGTATTTCCTATACGATTGCTACAAACAATGAGATGGAATTTTAATAATTTTAATAATTCTTATTAAATCATAATTAACATAACACTACTAATAAACTAAAAGCGTACTACTTCCATGACTAATAAAATTAAATTAAAAACTTTAGAATTTACAATCATGTTATTCAGTTTACATAACGTAGTTATACCAGTTTCACTTAGTTATACAACACACAAATAAAATTTATTTCACCTCACAACGTTCCCATATGATAAAAACACCAAAACCGAAAGTGAAAGGCAAACATCAAAACAGAAAGTGAAAGGCTTAGAACTTAATTTAGAACCTAATTTACATCAAAACTGAAACCGAAAGGTTTACAACATACTCTTCTTATGTTTCTTGTGGGGATGTTCATCGTCCTCCAAACCTGTTCCCACATTTTCTTCTTCTCCATATCCGCTCTCACGCTCACAATAGTTCCTACTACAAGAGCTCTCTCCAACTTTCGACAGTTGCTCGGTTATTTGAACTATTTGTAATTCTTCGATGTCCTCCACATGCAAAATACTTCTCCTTTCCTCTCTATCCACTGATGTTAGATAAACAAACACATCTTCATCATCCAAAATATACGATTGCCTCTTAGGTTCCACTACCAATGGAATGTAACCCAAATTGAGCCTCTTCGTAAACGGATCTATTCTGATCTTCCTGCATATCCTCTCTTTCAACAACGAATAAGTGATCTCCTCCAACGATGATGTATTAAAGGATATAGCATACAAACGAGCATCGGTTGGAATCCATTCATAATCATCTCCATCCTTAGAATAATGTCCATCATAATCAAAGTGTATGTTCGTCGAAAATGGACACATTGTCTACAATAAAAACATTTAACCACTTAAAGTTATACTTGTTTTTTCAGTTATACCATTCACGTTATACTTGGTTACACAGTTACACCATCAAAGTTATACTTCGTTATACTTGGTTATACCATGTCACAGAGTTGTGTCAGTAACCAATTACTGATAAGCAAGCAAGAACGTCTAATCTTCGATTGAATCATCATAATACCCAACATTCAATCATTCCTTTCCGATCCTCGATTAGTTCATGAAACCCAAGTGAATAAGAATTTTTCAATTTCCGATCCTCATTAGTTCATGAAACCCAAATGAATAAGAATTTTTCAATTAAAACTATAAATTTGGAGTCGAGTCTTCAATTCAAAACCAAATTGTTATCAGCTTTGATTCCCGACATTCAATTATGAGTTCGTCTATGGTGAGATACATACCCTGTATAACGAAATTAATAGCTCGATGATCCAGGATCCAAGCGACGAGATCGAGTTCGATTGCGAGGAAGAACAAAGAGGGAGGGAATGACGAAGTAAAGGAAGTATCGAGTATTCTATCGAGTCGATTCCGAGTCGACTCGGGAGGGGCGAGTGGAGGAGAGGAGAGAGAGATGAGAGTGGATCGATTTCGATTAATTAATTTATGAGATTCTTAATTTATTCATTAAATTGGTCGGGGTATTTTAGATATTAACCACATTCTTCAAGAGTATGAAAACAAATAAGAGTATAGCAGATCACATGAGAGTATGGTAGATCATTTTTTGCCTCATTAAGAGTACCTGAGCACTTCACTCTAAAATATCAGGTTAGACAATAGATGCACTTGAATGGTAGTACAAGGCTAATACAACAGATGCCTTGGGAACACATCGATGCTCCTTAGAGCCTGTTTCACACCCATCCTAGCAGCTTTCCTTAAATACCAATACTTGAAAAACTAAAATTCAAAGAACAACATCATCAGATATATATACTAAATAAACAAGACATGTCGATAGCATCCATGCTCAATACTACAAGACAGAATAAAGATCAAATGATAAAAGTTTAAAATCATCTGGATAAAAAACACATCAATGAAGTTAAAATCAACTGATGAGACTTCAAATCCATATTTCCCTAATGATAAAATTCAAATACTATTTCACAGCACCTCTGTACCGAGTTTCATAGGAAACATGAAACATAAGATCATTCACTGGTATTCTTAGAACTAACCATAGCAGTTTCAAGGCAGTAACTCAGGTCGTGCAAGAACAACGTAGCCAAACTACAAAACCAGCATCAGATATAAATGACCCTACCAAACTATAAAACCAGCATCAGATATATCAAAACAGAGACCACTTCAACATCAATTACAATGAGCATAACATTTTTAACACAAGAACATTTTTGAGACAATGACACAAGAGAAGAAGAACAATGAACATAAGCAGAATTTTAATTAAACATAAGCAGAGAACAAGCACGTTTATATTAAGAGAAGCGAACATGAAACATAACGATAAAACTACTCCTAATACAACAAACATCAATCATAATCTGAGACATGCGTAAACAACAAAACAACTGCTTTACCTTTTGATTTGAAACGACGCGGAGAAGAGCAGAGCCACCGACGAGAGGAATCGAGAGAGAGAAGGCCAAAGGGTGAGCCTGACGAGAGGAATCAAGACAGGGAGAACGCCGACGAGAGCTAGATCGCCGACGAGATCAACCGAGGGAGACAAGCTTGAGAAGGCCGAGAAGGATTCGAGAGAGAGAGAAGCCGAGAAGGCCGAAACACCATCTCTCCTTCACCCAGTCTTGTTTCGACACCTGCCTCTAAGCGACGCCTCTTGCGGGGGGTTGTTTAAGAGACGTGCCTTCCTCCTTTTCTATTTCAGATTCCACGCCGGAGTCGTCGATCTCGTCGCCGGAGTCATCGTCGCCGATAGTGTGTGAGAGAAATGCTGGACTCGACGGAGGAGGTGAAGAGGAATCACGTGAGAGAAGAGAAACAGATGATGGGTAGTAATGTAATTTGATCATTAATGAAAAGTGTATTTATAAAAATGTCCTTGTACTAGTAGTATAAGTGAATTGTGGTATGAGAGAAAGTGTAAACATGAAATTTCCTCAAAAATCATTGCACCTACTCATTAACTATATTATTAGTTTTGATCTGAATTTTATTTTCTGTAACTATAAAATATTTTAAATAAATTATCAATGTTTCAAAGAAATGTCATCAGATTTATATGAGATTTTATCGGGTTAAAAATATTAAATGGAGGGTTAATGATGAGTTTTTACCAATTTTTATCAAGTTTATTCACATTGAATTTTAACTTAGTCCATATCAAATTATATATGGGTCACTGAATTTATCAATTCGACCGCGGGTTTGAATCAGGTAAAAAACATTGCTAAAACTATTAAAAACTATAAAATGTACATAAAATATAAAGATACTATTATAACATAAGAGTGTACATAATAATATACATCAAAACCAATAAACTAATTCATAGCAATTGTAGTCAACCGAAAAAACGCATACTTCGACTAATTCATATCACTGTTATTAACCGAAAAAATTCGCGCTTTCAAAGCGCGCATCAAAATCTAGTCTGTATTATTAAAACTAAGTATTTTTGTATTGTTTGAAAATATGGATAAAAATATAAAAAGATAAATGAGAATTGTTTGAAAACATAGATATCAGATTAATTACTTCTTTTCATTTATACATTTATCTATTGCATTTACAATAACTTAAGTATTTTTATATTTCTTTTTATTTACAAATATTACCACAACATATAAACTCAATTTAAATTAATTAGTTATAATGATTGTTGTTTCCTTGTGCTAAAAATAAAAACACAAACTGAAATATATATTATATTATATAAAATAATTATTAAATATAATATTACATTATTCAGTTTTGTCAAATATAAAAATTTTGAGAGTTCAATTTTTAAAAAAAATATTATAAAACTAATAATAATTCATAGAAAATAATGCAAAACTTTAAGTTTTTAGTATGTTGTTTCAATTTAAAATAAATTAACAGAAAATAACATATTAATATATGAATATACAATTACATTAAATTGTATCAAGTTATAAATTTTTAAAATAATATGATATACAAATAAAAAATATTATTATCAAACATCTATATTTAAATTACAAAACATATAAAATATACATGAAACTTTTTATAATGTTTGTGAATTTACGTTGAATATAAATTAAATCAAACATCTGCTCTTTGGGGAGGCGCGAATCAAAATTATACGTACTTTACCAATGGTTTGACTTTGACTATAAAACTTGGAAGAAATCTAGGGTTGTTGCCAGTGGATGATTCTGACATCTGATTTCTGATCTTGTCTTGCACACAATGAATGTTTTCAATAATGTATAATTGTTGATTTGTTGTCTGTGCAATATCTTTAGGCTAATAGTCACTTATTTTATCATTTTATTAATATTTTTCTGAATTGTTTCCCGCTTCTGTAAATTTTATTTTCAATTAATGATTAAAATACTGAAAAAGTAATGTGTAGGAGTATGTAGGCTGAAGTTTACGTTTTAGGAGACGGATGTGTCAATGAGACGTAGCTCTGACCATAGACTTCGCTTTATGATACTTTCAAACATTGGAATAGTAAATGTTATCTGCCACCTTTGTCATCGTTTTCTAAGAAGAAAAAATGGAAAGCTAGTGTCATTATACAATAAACAGCTATATATAATCTTGATTTATATATATATATATATCATAGGTGGTCCTTTAATCGAGCGTAGAATTGTCAGACGCATGGATGATATAAGTACCATTATACTGAAATAAAATCTTAAGTATAACAAGAGAATGCGAAGTAGACTGAATACGACTTTTTCTTACGTAATGATGTTCAGCTATAATTGTATATGTTTCCATTTCTGTAACCATTTTAATACGGTGTCGAATTCTTAACATTACTACATGACGTAAAAATATCCATAAGTTATTTTGACAGTTACAGGTAATAACAAAAATGACAGGCAAATAACATTTTAAGTGGCCATAAATTCAATTGTACAACCCTGAAATTGATTTAAACGCTAAAGGAATTTAAAAACTGGTTAAGACCCTCAAAAAAAATCTTGGGCATTATTTATTTTACGTTCCTTTTTGTAACCTAAAGCTACACACACTACAAGGGAGAAAAAGAGTCAGAAGTCAACTAGGTTCGACTGAGATTTGACCACATCATTACACCATTGATCTGCTCGAAGATCTGATGAACGGCTGTTGTTATCTCATCAGCTGATCGTACCTTACACCCATCTTCTATCTGCATTCACAAAGGCAACAAAACAATTTTATCTCGCTAAAATTCAAATAATTAGCTCTTTTTAGTTTTTACCATGAACTCTATATTAAAAATAAAAGGTTCATATATTATTAATTGTCAATTTTATAATGTAACAAAACATGATTATTTTAAATCAAAGAAAAATACTTACTACTCTATTTTATGCCATGATGTACAATAGCACGCATATATATATTTTTAAATGCATGCAGATTCCTTAATCTTTCTAAACAAGATAAAACGCTAACTAAACAAGAATAATCATAATAATAGTAATGCCTAATTTGCAAATTTGACGAGGAAGATTGAACTATTGATTTAAGAGATGATTGAAGATTGTTTAATTACCTTGAGATTGAAAGAGTAGAAGACAGAGTCAAAGGAAGAAGAGATAGTGAGATGCAGAATCGATAGCTTTAGGTTTTCAATGGAGATGATAGCTCTCAAGATCTGTCCTCTTCCTCTCTTACAACGGACCTTCAAGCTCGCATGGTTCTGTATCACCGTAGCTTCCACTTCCGCCGTCTCTCCGCCGCCAAATCTCGCCGTAAACCCATCTTCCGACGTCGGAGATACGCTCGAAACAGAAGAGTTAGTGCATGCACGAGAGGAAGATGAAGAAGACGACGCCGTTTTAGGGTTTTCACTAGCTCCTTCTCTCTGTTTCTCAGCTTCTAGTGATTGCAAAAGCTGCTCGAGTTCCTTGATATAATCTATAGCTCCTCCCACGATAGAAGCTTGATCACCCTAAAATTAAACATCGAAAGATTCAAATGTTATGGTGGAAACTTTTCATGTTCTTATATAAATCTTTTAGTCTTTAACTATTTAAATATTTAGATCTTCTAAATATGTAAGTCTTTTGTTACCCTTTGAAGAAACGGTGGAGGCATAAGAGACCGAAGTGAGTTTAAGTGTTCATTCATTTGTCGTCTCCGGTTACGTTCGACGGCAATGTGAGTCATCCTTTGATTCTCAACTTCATCTTTGTTCTTTGGAGCTCTTGTCCTTTTTCGTTTTCGTTTTTCTTTGACCGTTGCTCCATCTTCGGTTTTCGGATCCTTAACAGGGTCTTCTTCTTGACCCGGATCTCTTTTGATGGTTTCATGGGTGAGACAGCTCTCTGGTTCTAGTGTTTGGCTCTGGAGAAGTGACTGGAGTATCTGATGTGGTTCTGTGGTACTATAAGTGGGTTCTATGCATTGAAGCATTTGCAGAAACGGGGTCTTCTCGTCAATTGCATTTTCTGAAAATTGACTAAAATGTTCTTCAAATCCTCCAAATCTCATTAGCCCCTCCATAATTAGCTTCAAGAAAGACAACAAAATTAGTTTTCGGAGTTTAAGGTTACCCGTTTTAATAACTGCAAACTTTAAGTGATACTTGAAGATATTAATGGCTTGGTTGGTGGTTTCTTTAAAGAGAGAACAAAGAGGAGGTACGAGGATATAGAACAATAAATTGTGGTAAGAAATAAGGAATGTCACAGAGAGAGGAAATAAGAAAGTTGCATATTTAGATAAGTTTTGTTCCAATGAATTTAAAGCATTTTGCATTGAATGTGTTAAATCATCTGAAAAGGAAGAGGAAGAAGAACACTAAATGCACAAAACAGATTCTAGCTATGAGAATTCATTAGAAAAAAAAGTCAAAAGTAATTACAAGAGAGTCTTACATGAGAATCAATTGACGCTTTAAGAGTCTCTCTATTGGATTTAGCAGCTTCAGATAGGTCTTTAAATTAACAATTTCTCCTTCTTCGTCTTCTCTCCTCTCCTCTCAACCAAAAACATTCCTTTCGAGGGTTATACTTTCTATTGTGTTGTTAATAAATGCAGCTTTCACATATATAAAAGGAGAGAAAACAATGAGGGAGAAGAAGAAGAGGCTCGGTGGATGTATTAAGATACACATACACAATCCTGTATTGTCGTATATTAATTTAGAATATTTACGTATATATGTAATTTTTACTTGTATTAAGTAATCTATGTATCATGGGGAAACATACGTGGATGTCTAGTCTTCATTAGATTTTTAGTCACTCTCTTTGAAATGGTGATAATGATTTTTTACTTTTGTTACGCGGTCAATTGTGAAACGTAATTTCCATCGCTCATCAATATATATCTATCTCTCTTGAAAAAAAGTTCATATTTTGTATAAAAAAAAAAGAAAAAAAGAGAAGTTCATGTGTGAAGTAAACATAGGCAACGATTGCTCACATGCAAAACAAGACAAGGAGTTTAGTATTTATCTAGTAACGGAATCATTTGACGGGAGGTGTTTAAAAAAAAAGAAGATCATTTGACGGGAAGAAAAAACCAAAAACTTTGGTAATTTGCTTACCTTTATATATAAAAACTGGTGAAAATATTAAATCAGAGTTTGCCTTTTTTTTTTGCAAGATATCATCATCAAATTGTTAAGAGCAACCTTATTGGCAAGTTTTTTAAAATATGAGTTTTAACCAAAAAAAATAGTATTATTTTAATATTAATTTAGTTAAAATTAATTAATTTAGATAAGTTGAACTAATTAACAATGGACATGCGGTGTCATAAATGTCCAAGTAGTATCTAGTAGTATTCATTATAAATACTTTTTCTTGTCTCTCTTTTAATTTTCTTATTTTTCAATTTTAGTGTTAAAATACTCATTGAGTATCGATGGTTGAAAAATTATAATTTTCTTATTTTTCAATTTAAGACCATCCACATTAGCGAACTCGGGGGACTCGGATTCCCAAAATTATTATATTGATTTTTTATGTTTGATTTAGAAAAAATAATAATAATCGAATCAATCATGGATAGCCACATGTTAGTGAGGCCCGCAAACATTAGTGAAATGGGTTCACTCGGAAGCACTCGCAGTAGACGGATTGGATTCATGGTCTAGGAATATTAAAATTTTTTTTTTTGGAATCTGTAAGAGTTTTGGGTTTGAACCGCTAATAGGGATGCCCTGAGTTATTTGAAGAAAAAATATATTAAGATTTTTTTTTATCAAATATTAAGATTTTTTTTAATGAACTTTTAAGGAAGAATTAAATTCTATCTCCAATAATAAAGACAACTATTTTTTTAATGAACTTTTAAGGAAGAATTAAATTCTATAAATTAATATTTTGTTTTTCATTATTTGTATTATATATTTTATATTTTTCATAATATAATTAATCGAATAATTAATTAAATATGTTTAGGTTTATATACATTAGAACCGAACCCGAATCAAAATAAGGTAATATGGTTACTTTTGGTTATTTTTGGTTATTTTTGGTTAGGTTTGGTATGAATTCAAAATACCTAAACTGAATCAATTAATATTATTACTTTTGGTAGACATATCTGAACCGGCCTTAAATACATTAGTTTTTGGATATTTGTAGGTTTTTATATATCAAAATTGAATTCATCTTGATTTGGTAAGACCCGATTTGAAATCCCACATGAAAATTTATAATACCTAAATGAAACCTAGTTTCAAAACTCAAAAAACTTGATACTTGAAAGAAATAATCCGTAGCTGAAAAGGTACCTGAATGTCTATGTTTAACTGACTATATAAACAAAAAAAATTGTTAACCATTTTGAATTTCTGTCACAAATCAAATAATTTCATTTAAATATGTCAAATTATTATAGTTAATATGTAAAATGCTGTCAAAATAAAAATATATTAATGAAATAGTTATAAAAGTGAGAAAATGAATGTAAAAAATAAAATAAAAAATATTGAAAACAGTTAAGTTTAATTTTGTAGTTCTATAATCAGTGATGTGAATTTATTTAGTAAAGATATTATATGAAGTGATGAGAATTGATTAGAAATATAATGGAAATCTGTAAAAAAAATCACTTAAAAATAGGCAAATATTAATTTCTAGTATTATCCATGTTTCCAAACATATTTCATTAAGAATACTATACAAGTTTTTAAACAATCTCAATGTGTACTTCAACTTTAATAATATAGATGCTATTTTAGTCCATAAAAAAAAGAAAGATACTGTAGATTCTTTATATTTCAATCATATAAGATCTTTTATGGAATATTTGCCTCCAAAATATAATATAAGATGTTTTATTACTTTTAATACAATTAAAATTTTTTTAACCAATAGCATTTTACTAATTTGTCTATGATTGATTAGTTTGTTTTAAATTTATCATTAATGATATTATTTTTTAAAAGTAAAATTTCATAATTCTTTTTTTAATTAAACATCTTATAATATGAAACAGAAACAGTAAAAAATTGCTTGCTAATTCATAATATTAAAACACAAATTCATCAATCAGCCACCCTTCTTACGACACGAAATAAATACGGTTAATATGTAACACGAGTGAAACCAACATATAGAATTCAGAAGAAGAGTGGTTGATTGATGAATTTGTTTTCAATATTATGATTGACAAAAACCTCAAAACTATCTTAAATTTATATCATTAATGAATTCTGTATGTAACTGTTATTTGAGCATTTTCAATCCAATTTCAAATGCTTAAATTTTGAGGTTTTTGTCATTCTAATCCAACTTTAAATTTTCAAATTTTGAGGTTTTGAACATTGAAACCTTAAATTTGAGATTTCAATATTCAGAACCTCAAAACTATCTTTTATTTTTATTTTGGTTCTTGTAATTATTTATTTTAACAAATACATATGCTAAACTTAATTTAAAATAACTTAAATACAGCAAAATAAAGTAAAACATGATTAATATTACATAACATTAAAGTAAAGTTCATACAATAGAAAACTACTTTAATAAAATTCACACAAAATAAAATACATTAAACAAACTTAGCACAAATTAAATCAAATTACCCAAAACATTTAAATGTTACATATTTTACAAGTGGCTTCAAAATACTAGAATTTCTCGGTTAACCAGACTCTGATCCTCCAAGATAATGGTTGGTAAATATTTAGATCAAATGAAGGTTGTTGCTGCTCTTGAGTTCTTTTTTGCATGATTCTCGTTTTTCCAATCGCATATACTCACGTCTATCAACATCGATGGAGTCTAAATTTGTTAGTAATATTTTATCATCTCGTTCTCGTTCTTTTAAGAATATTTTAGCCTGATTTTGGAGACATAATTGCTGCAACTCGTAATTTTTACTCCTAGTGGATGTACTTTCTTTAATGAATATATCCGATTTCAACAATTTCTTATTCGTAATCTACAAATTAAAAATAAAGAAACTCATTTATTATCTCGGAATGCGTTGCTTGAGCATATATGGAAGTATTATGGAAATAATGCTTAAGTAATTTAGTATTGTATATGTAATTTTCTAAAATTGGTATGTACATTTGTTGTTTTATTATATATGTAATTTATATCATTTTTTATTATATAATATATTAAATGTATTTTTATATTTGTTTGTAAAATTTTATCATTGTTTATTTTTTGTTTCTCAAAGACTATAATGCAAATGAATAAATTTATAAAAAAGGTTGAGGATCTATGGTTGGAAAAATCAACACTCAGATTTTTATTTTGAGGTTTCGCTCCTCTTGAAATAAAGTATCGGATTGGCGATGTCTTTAGGAAGTGGCTAGATCCACAAAGCGTATATACCATATCTATGTACGCAATGAGATGGTGCGTTGGGACTAGGACGAGGGGGAGAGGGGTCCCGTAAAGTATTATTGAAGATGGCAGTGAAGACAGTTCTCGTTTGGTAGGGACACACTTTCTTTGAACAGTACTTCTCACTCTTATTAAGACAGTTTTTCAGAATCAGAAAAGAAGACCAAACCTCTCTTTCTTCTTCTTCTTTAAATAATTACTTCTCCAGAAAAAAGGACTTTCATGTCTTTTACTTCAACTCTAACATTTTTTTTTGTTCAACCTTCAACTCTAACATTTTTTTTTATTTTAACCGGGCTGGAACAGAAACCTAATGGGATGATGATATATAAGTGTTTCTCAATTTGGTATGTCGACATAAAAATGACGAATATAGCCTTTTAGAAGAGGACGAACGATGCACATGGGCAAGGCAATGGGTGCCAAACGTTCAGTGTGTCCTAATAAGACCAACTCGATTTCAGTGCCTTGGTCTCTAGGGCAAACAACAGTACTCTCCTCCGAAAAGAAATTTACCTTTTCTTTTTCTTTTTGTTTCCTTCTCCGAAAATGTAGATTTGTTATTCTCCTTTCTTCAGTCGTTTTTATTTAAGCTTGGACTTTGTACTATAAAGCGAGTCCAAAATTCACATGCAACCTAACTTAATGTTGTACATTTATCTATTAGATTATTAAGATAGACCAGGAGATGGAGATGTATAAAGAAATTACAGACGTGCAATCTTTTTATAATTGTCTACTACATTATCCAGCCAATAAAACTAATTAAGTCACATATTTTAGCCAAAAAAAAAAAACTAAGTCACATACCTGTTGAAAATTTTGAGAAAATAAATTTAGAAATATTTTGAGATATAAACTGAATATGTCAAAGATTGTTTGTGAATATATGCATAGAGCATAGTTTCAAACGAAAGTAATACCTGTATCAGAGTAGAAATATATTTAAATTTGGTCATAACGTAGACTATAGTTTTAAGCAAAAAAAAAAAAACGTAGACAAGGTTTTTGGTTATTTGGGTGATTAGTTGTTCTTGCCCGAGAAGTTATATTGTTGTCTCTATCTCTTTAATCGAATGAGTTAAGTTTTAAAATTTGACTTTACAATTTCACGTCTATAAACATATTTCTAACTCCATTCCATAATTTATTCCACAAATAAAGTAAGAAACTGAATATGAACAAAAAATAAAAAGTCAATACATAAATGAAATATTTTATATTTTCTTGTTCATATTCCATTTCCACTCTACTTTTGAAACAATAATTGAGTGAAAAAATATTTTAATGTAATTGGACACATGTATTTTGGTCATATATTGTAATAAATATATCATTCAATATTTTCAAGAGTATCTATTATCTTTTGTTAACAAACTTATATAAAGCTCCTTTGGAAAACAAAAAAAACTTAATACAGTATTAACAACAACAGTTAATACAGTAATCCACGTTTATTTATAGCTTTGTGCCCTCAATTCAAACTTAACGTATCTTTCCCCCCCTTTGGACTTCTTTAATAATGAAAATCTCTTTGGATTTTTCTTAGGCGCCCAAGATTAGACTAGCTAATACATTTTTGGGAAAATATTTTTAGGCCAAAAAACACTAACATTGTCCCATTAGGTTAATTTCACTCACTAATCGTCCCATTAGGTTAACTATTTTCAAAATGGCAATAATATCCTTAAAATTTCAATTATAAAATCGAAGTTACAATAATAAAATAATTTTAATATATTTAGATATTATAATGAATCCTAATTATAATTAAAATAAAAATAAAATAAACAAATGAAAATCTCCAATCAGAAATAAATATATTTAAATAAAAACCAATTTTAGTATTTATTTATTTTAATATATGTATTTGTATATTTTCTCATAGATAAATATTTTTAATATATTTTTGTGAATATTATTTAGGGGATATGCTAAAAACGATCTAAAACTTGAATTTGATAGAAATATATACACTTATCAATTTTCAAATATGGAAAATGATCTTTTTATCAATAAAAAAGTAAAACAATTAAATTTTGGTGCAAAAATTGATTTTTTTCATATATGAAAACAGAATATTTTCAAATATTTTCAAATATTTTCAAAACTGTTCATACTTATATGTAGAATCTGTATTATATGCAGAAATACAGTGAACATTTTTGAAATCTATAGAATACAGTAAATATGTTTGAACTCAGTTTCACCGATTTTAGATTTCTGAGGAATATGTAGATTATGTGTTCTACATATTTTAGAGTGATAGATTAAACATAGAATGTGTATTCCAAATATTCTTAGATTATTTTTACGTAGATGGCTTATTTTAATCTTAGTAGATTTAATAAAAGATCCGTAGAACAAAAACTGAAATTTTGATTTAAAAAGTTTTTCAACCAATAAAATATCTCTAATTTGATATAGATATTTCAGTTCCTATTTCCCAAGAAAATTGTTTGTAAAACTATTTATTTGAATTATTTTATAAATAGAAAAAGACATTATAGACAAAAATGGTTCAAAAATGGAATTAGCTAAATTAAGCATGGGACCTATTATCCGGGATCCGGATTCGATCCGAAATCGCTCCGAATCTGCTCCATAAATACGATATTCGAAGCGATCGAATCCGAATAGTAAAATCAAGGATCCGTCAAAACCGGCTCCGGATCCAGATATTTTAATTATGACGTCCGGATATCCGGACCGAAATCCGTCTTTTTTAAATTATATATTTTTTAATTTTATTAATAATTTTATTTGATATATTAACATTTATTCTTAAAATTAGTTTTATAATATTATTTTAAATATTTTATGTATTATTTTAGAATTTTATTTATTTTTACGAATCTGGATCCGGGTCCGGATATCCGCGGATAGTATGATATCTAGACGAATATTTGGATTTTGGATATCCGAAAGTTTCGAATTCGGATCTGAATATTAAATCCACGGATCCGACAAATTCAAATCTGGATATCCCAAATTTCCAGGATATTTGGATTCGTCCCAGCCCTAGCCTAAAGGGACAATATATCTTTTTGGCCTAAAAACAAATTTTCTTACATTTTTCATGGTTTTTTTTTTGAAACACCAAACTTATATTAGAAGAAAATAATTAATTTAGATACTAGTTTTCAATGATCTTGTTACTGTTATTTTATTTTCGTGTAACTGGTCCCTTATGTTAGGAGTTTTGAGGCTCATAAGTCAAATGATAGTATAGTAGAAGTAAGTTGTCGAACCAGTTCTGAGGGATTCAAATACAGAGAAAATGCAAGTATTTGCCTAATCTAAGTGCAATCAGTGAATTAGATGGTTTTTAAACTAAAACTAGAATGCAAGTAACATAAATGATATTTTTAAGCTATTGGAAAGGAAAACTCATGGGTATAGGGATTTCAGACCTTGGGTGATCAAATTTCGAACTAAGGACGACAAATGAATCAATCAAACTATTAACCTTAAACCTAGACACAATTCTAAGCAAGCTCTATGTCTAGATGAATGCTCATTTGCTAACATGTCTCAAACATCAAATGTCTTTGGTTGAATAACATGCAAGCAATCATTACTAACAAGCCTATTAGCTATCTTAGCATCTTTAACAACAAATATCTTTGGCAAAGTACACTAAGAGCTTAGGAGAGTTGACTCAGGCATTTCATCAAACACCTTTTGGATGGGAAATGCCTAGAGATCACCCTTTGAGTGGCCTACTCAAATGATGCATTAAGATCACTCTACTATGCAAGGAACAAGTATGATTTACACCTAACACATCCTAGAACTAACCTAATCACCCTAAATATCCCTAACCCATGAATCCAAAAGTGGATTACTCACTAATCTCCATGATTCCTCTTAAACCCATGGTGGATTTCAGATGAATCATATAGAGAAATAGAAGAGAAACTCACAAGAACACAAGAACAATCAAATCCAAAAGAGAACTTTTCTTGAGAGAGTTTTGTGTATTCAATAGATAAAGATAATCTGCCAAATGGTGGCCACATAGTACTTAAACATTAGGTTTTCCAAGTGCAAAAACGTGCACAACAATTGCAAAAAGGTCCTTGAAAAAAAAATCGTGCAGCAGATAACGCGGAGTGACCTCAGAGGGTCACTCCAGGAAATCGCTCTGAGAGGTCGCTCCAGCCTTCATTTTTGTGTCTCCGGGCGATGAGAACGCGAGCGACTTAGGTAGGTCGCTCTGGTTGGTCGCTCTGGTTAGGAACTACCTTAGGAGGTCGCTCCAGAAGGTCACTATGCGGTTCTCGACCAGGATGGATATACCTCTAGTAAATTGATCATAGCTCCTCCATTACATCTCCAAATGACTTGAAACCACTTCCATTAGAAAGCTAACTCAATTTCCTGTGTCTCCACAAAATATCAGCAACAGAAGATTTCTCTAAGGCCTCCATCCATGCTCATCTTTCACCCTCTTTTTGATCACATTGCTTCCAAATGTCTCCAAGAACTCTATGTGGTATTCCAATACCTGATATAGACATATGCCAAATGCAACCTAAACATGTCTAAATCCTAATTTATATGATGCAAATGCTTATGAATGAATGGTTAAAAACAATGCAAATATGCAAGACATCAGTCCCTTGGGATTTAGATAATTTAGTTATATATATACTTTTTTTTTTGAAAGAGGGCATTATTTAGTTATTTTTGGTTCTCATTGTTCATAAATTATAGATAGTAAAAAAAAGGGTTAAAATATTTAAGAACATGCTCATCACTTATGTTTGAATATATTCCCTTCTGTTTTATAAGAATATCATTCTAATATTTTTTTTTGCTATACGAAAATATCATTTTGAAATTTCAGTGCAAAATATATTTGGTTTCAGCTTAAAATTAATTGTAAACTTTATTGATCGTATTAATAATTTTATTTTCCTCAAATACATTTCAATCAATTTTTTAATATGTATAAAAAATATGAAAATGACACTTATTAAGATACTTAGAGAGTATGTACTAAATTTCAGACGATTCATTTTGCTACAATATAATATATATATATTTTTTTTGTTATACAAAAGTGTCACTTTTAAATTTCAGTGCAAATTATATTTAGCTTCAACTTAAAATTAGTTATAAATTATATTTATCGTATAAATAATTTTACTTATCTCAAATATTTTTAATCAATTTTTTAATCTGTACAAAATAATATGAAAATGACACTTATTAAGATACTTAGGGAGTACATACTAAATTTCAGACGATTCATTTTGCTACAATTAAACTGTAATATATCCCCATACAGAGACAAACTGAAAACCTGATGTACGTATTTTTCCGAAATGACTACCAAACTACTTCGTATCAATCTAAGTCCGCTATAAAATTACTCCTTTTAGCAAAAAAGAAAAACCACTTAATCGAAACATACATAATTATCTGCACACACGCGAATCAATATCATCTACTAAATAGTATACAACTAGCTATATACACACATACGTCCACGGAAACAAAAGGGGGTCGTATAAAGACAAGAAACAGGATACGAAACTAGATTTCCATACGATAAATCTGATTATAGAAGAACAAAGATCTTATCCACTCCAACACCAAAACCAATGGAAATCACGGCTCCAAAAAAATATTGATTTTAACAGATATATGAATTTGACGAATCTTATCTCTTTCTTTCGTATGATAGAACTTCGTAGCCTCATGAAAGTGTTAGTACAAGGGAATATACTCTTAGCCACAAAGACACTATCCTTTCATTTCTCTTGTCTTGATTTCAAAGTTACGATACAATTATAACCACCGAATTGTTATGATAGATATTTGAGTTTTTTTCCCATTATTTGTGGGACTCTTTTGTACTATTTAACTAGTGAACTAACTAGTAGTGGAATATATCGGTATAAGAAAATATTATGGTTTTGTGATTTGGTTAAATATCTGTATAAGATTTGCAAAAGTTTAAATGAATTATTCTGGATAATTTTTACTCTACGATGATTTTTTCCTTTACAAGTTTTCTTCTTTTGGTTTGGTTCAAATACTTCGGTTCAGGCCCATATTTATATTACCAAGCCTAGATATGGCTCAATAACTATAATCTCATATAGTTCATATATATATGTACGGCCAGGCCAGTACAGCCCACTGAGAGGCCTTTTCTTGGTTTGGTGAAAATAATGCCTTCGTTATTTTTAAATGGGAGAGCACCATGCTTTTAGAAAAATGTATTGCTTTTAGAAAAATGAATTTTATTATTAGTACAGTAGATAGTCTATAAGTTAATATTCGACAAATTAATAATTTCTATAAACTAAAAAATTCTGCCGGTTTCAATTTGGGCCGATGTAGAAGATGCTAAAAATCGTTAAAATAATAAGATAATAATATTTTTAAACTTCCATGTAAATATATAGTCTCAATAAAATCATAAATTAATAGTATATCAATATATATTTTTATATAAGTACAAACTAAAAATTATATTATTGGTTTTATATTTACAATGAAAATACATCTATTTTTCTTAATATTTCAATATATTTTGATAATATTTAGTAAAATTATATCGAAAATCACATAAAAATTCTGTGAAACATAAAAATGTACACCAAATAAGATAATATAATAATATGAAAGTCAAATTTCCAAAATTTAAATAATGTATATATATAGTAAAATCATTTTTTATTTTATAAACAAAAAAACAAATAGAAAAATCTAAAAAGGAATTTTTTTAAATAATATCTGCATAAATTAATAAAAATTTAAGTCTAAACATTATTAATTTATAGAGTTTCTACTGTATTATTGATTTTGATAGTGATTCATATATGCATTTGATATGTTAATGAGTTATTTAATTAGTTGTATTTTTCTATAATATTTATATTCATTTTATATTATGTTAAAGGATAACTATATGTAGTTATCAATTCACTCGATATAGCGGGAAAGATATGGCAGGTGGGTTGTAAATCATTTTGAAGATAGCTTGATTCTCAAGCCAATCTAAAATTATTTGAAATAGAAAATTTACTTATCTAAGAGTTATATAGATAAGTTAAGTTTATTGAGAAAAAGAATATCATAAGTTTTTAAGTTATATAGATAAGTTAAGAAGATGCAAACATGTTGCATAACTTATGAGATTAGAAATCGATTTGTGAGAGCTTAAGTTTTGAGTAATTTTCTTAAGCTAATAAAAAAAGGATTTTCTTATAATTATTAATCTCTTTATCTTGTGATTACGACAATATTTGTTATTAGAGCTAAATTTTTTGTAGAGATCGTCAACCATGGGAGATCTTGCAATCATTGTCAACAAACCTAAAGAAGCGTCACCATCGTCGATAAGTTGCCCCATGTTAAACTCTACAAACTATACAGTATGGACAGTCAAGATGAAGATACTTCTTAAGGTTCATAAAGTTTGGAAGTTTATTGAAACAGAGTCAGCTGAAAGTGAGAAGAATGATATGGCGATCGCTTTACTTTTCCAGTCCATTCCCTAAGCTCTTATCCTACAAGTAGGAAATCTTGACACAACAAAGAAAGTATGGGACGCCATAAAATCAAGACATCTAGGAGCAGACATGGTCAGAGATGCAAAATTACAAACCTTGACTGCAGAGTTTGATCATTTGAAGATGAAGGACAATGACACCATCAATGACTTTTTCAGCAAGATTTCAGAGTTATTTTCTCGATCAGCTGCGTTAGGTGAAACAATGGAGGAGTCTAAACTGGTGAAAAAATTTCTCAAGAGTTTACCGAGGAAAAAATATATACATATGGTAGCATCTTTACAACAACTTCTCGACCTAAAAGAGACTAGTTTCGAAGATGTAATCGGCCGTTTGAAAGCATACGAGGAAAGAATCCATGAAGAAGAAGAGGATGGTCAAAGTGATCAAAATAAACTAATGTATGCTAACTCGGATACACCAAAAACTCAATCTTCTGGTGATTTTAGAGGCAAAGGTCAAGGAGGACGCTTCTGTGGAAGAGGAAGAGGTCGTGGAAGGTTCTACAGAGACATTTATTTCTCAAAAGTTACGTGTTTCCGCTGTCATAAGTTCGGAGACTTTGCGTCAAGCTGTCCGGGTCGATTGTTAAAGCTGCAGGAAGTGTATGAGAGAAAAACCGAAGAGACCCGTTAGAACGATGAGACCAAGAAGCTGATAGCTTACTAATGCATGAGGTTGTGTATCTTAATGAGAAGAACGTAAAACCCAAGGATTTTGAGAGCAACAGTGATAATGATCGGATATGGTATCTCGACAACGAGGCTAGTGATCACATGACTGAAGCGGGATTACTTCAAGTCCAATGATGAGAGTATTATAGGGAAGGTTAGGTTTGGTGGTGACTCAAGAATCGACATCAAAGGAATGGTCTGGTATTATTTTTGAGCCAAAATAGTGCACAAAAGATTCTTGCAGATGTCAACTTTATACCTGATCTTAAGAGCAATATCATATCCCTTGGACAAGCCACCGAATCCGGCTGTGATGTTAGGATGAAAGACGATCATCTCACTCTTCATGATAAAGGCGGAAATCTCATTGTCAAGGCTAGAAGATCACAAAACCGATTGTACAAAATTCTTATGGACAGTTTTAGTGAAGAATGCTTTCAACTCTCTACCCAAAGAGATTACAACCGCTTGCATGCACGGTTAGGACATATCGGAGAAAGTACAATGAAGTCAATGCAGAGGAATTAACTCGTCATTGGTATGCCGGAGGTCAATATCGAGAACAAAACATGAGCATCGTGTCTACTCGGGAAGCAAACAAGGCATCCATTCCCACGTACAGCTACATATCGGGCTACACGAAAGCTCAAACTCATACATGGAGATTTATGTGGTCCTATTACGCCACCTACAGTCGGCCGGAGCAGATACATATTTGTTCTTATTGACGATTATTCTCGTTATATGTGGTCGATTTTGCGACAAGAAAAGAGTGAAGCGTTTGAGAAATTTAAAAAATTCAAGACAATGGTGGAAGGAGAAACAGGGGCATCCATCAAGATGTTTCAAACCGACATATGTGGAGAATTTACTTCAAGTGAATTCAAAGCTTTCTGTGAAACAATGGGAATCAATAGACACCTTACCGCCCCTTAGTCTCCTCAGCAAAATGGAATAGTTGAGTGCAGAAACAGAACACTGTTGGAGATGACGAGAAGCTTGCTGAAACACATGAATGTCCCTAATTATCCATGAGGAGAAGGAGTTCGTCACTCAACGTACTTGGTTAAATGGGTTGCTACGAGGACACTGACTTCACAGACTCCATATGAAGCGCTTAGAGGAAGAAAGCCAAGCATCGATCATCTCAGAGTATTTGGATGCATAAGGTATGCAAAAACTCATCCTCCTCATATAAGGAACCTTGATGACAGGACGAGAACGCTTGTGCACTTAGGCACATAACCAGGATCGAAAGCTTATCGCTTGCTTGATCCAATAACTCAGAGAATAGTGGTCAGCAGAGATGTCGTTTTTGATGAGAATAAAGATGGAAGTGGAGCACTGCAACAAGCGATGAGATCGAGCAACCTGGCATGTTCAAACTTACTTTCAGCGAGCATGGAAACAATGATATAAGGGAAGAAGAAGATGGAATGGAGCTCGAACCTGATCATGATAACGAAGAAGAAGAAGATGATGTATCGTCTCAGACGGATACAGAACAAGTGCATGACTTACTAAGAAGGTCAACTAGAATCACCAAAGCCCCTAGTTATCTACAAGATTACATACACATGGCAGATACTGAAGGTGACAGACTGCTACTACTCGTAAACGATGAGCTTTGGGATTTTAGTGAAGCCATATCCGAGCAAGAATGGAAGGACGCGTGTGAGGAAGAAATCTCTTCGATAGTAAAGAACAATACGTGGGAGCTGGTCAACCTTCTCCAAGGTGCAAAAGCTATTGGACTTAAGTGGGTGTTCAAGATCAAAAGGAATTCTGATGGGAGCATAAGCTAGCATAAATCAAGACTCGTTACAAAGGGATACATTCAGAAGCATGGCGTAGACTATGAAGAGGTCTTTGCGCCTGTTGCACGCATCAAAACAGTCAGATTCATCATTGGCTTGGTGGCTTCGAACGGTTGGGAAGTTCATCACCTAGACGTTAAGACTGCGTTTCTGCATGGTGAGCTTAAAGAAGTCGTTTATGTATCTCGACCAGAAGGCTTTGTGGTCAAGGGAAGCGAAAAACAAAGTATACAAGTTAAAAAATGATTTATATGGTCTAAAGTACGCCCCTAGAGCCTGGAATGATAAACTAATCAGAGTCCTTGGAGAGCTAAATTTTTTGAAGTGTAGCAAAGAGCCGTCTATGTATCGGAAATGGAAGGGTGAAAAGTTATTACTTGTTGCTGTATACGTCAATGATCTTCTTATCACCGATTCAAGCTAGAAGATGATCAGTGAATTTAAATCAGGAATGTCATCAATCTTTGAGATGAGCGATCTAGGTAAATTGACGTATTACTTGGGAATCAAAGTAGTCCAATACAAAGGAGGAATCACATTGTTTATGAGTAGTAGCAGTCCGAACTTGTAGGATATTCTGATAGTTCTCATAACGTTGATGTCGACGACGGAAGAAGCACTACCGGTCACTTGTTCTGCTTAATTAACGGTCTTATCACGTTGCATTCAACAAAGCAAGATAATGTTGCCTTATCTTCATGTGAAGCGGAGTTCATGGCAGTTACTAAAGCAACAAAGCAATCCATATGGTTACAAGAACTACTTGCGGAGATACTTTAGAAACCAATCAAACGAGTGACAATAAGCTGGACAACAAATCGGCAATTGCTCTCACTAAAAACTTGTGTTCTCCATGGACGAAGCAAACACATACACAAGCGTTATCATTTCATTAGGGAGTGTGTGGACAATGGTCAAGTAGAGGTGGAACACATCGCAGGAAGTTTGTAGAAGGCTGACATTTTGACGAAATCTTTGAAAAAGATAAAGTTCAAGGAAATGAAAAAACTTATTGGAGTTCAGAATATGAAGAATATTCACTTCAGGATTAAGAGGGAGAATGTTGTAGATAATTTTGAAGATAGCTTGATTCTCAAGCTAACCTAAACTTGTTTGAAATAGGAAATTTACTTATCTAAGAGTTATATAGATAAGTTAAGTTTATTGAGAAAAATAATATCATATCTCTATATAAGAATATGCAAACATGTTGCATAAGTTGTGAGATTAGAGATTGATTTGTGAGAGCGTAAGTCTTGCGTAATTTTCTTAAGCTAATTAAAAATTCTTGTGATTACGAAAATAAGACGGCAATGGTGAGCAACACAAAACATCTTCACAAATGGCTCTGTACATTGACAAAAATGTAAGGAACAAAATCTCAATGTTTAGGAGGATGAGGAGTTGCAACTATGCAGGTACAATGGAGGCTTGGTTCGCATAAAGAAGCTTGTGAGAGAAAGGAAGATAACTCTATGTAAGATAAAAAACACATCCTATTACCTTCTTTCAAAAAAAGATAACTCTTATGTAAGATAAAAATATAATGCAGTAATTTATGGCTTTAAATACGTAGATAGTAACGTGTATTTAGCTGAATTGGCTGAATAAATATTTGTCTCAGTGGAAATTATCTATGGTAGCTGTATTTCTGGAAAATTCAGATGTATCAATCAATAATATAAGTGTATTTATTAGAGAAAATAAAAGTGTAAAATAAAACCAATAGAATATTTAATCTATATCTAAATCCACAAATACCCATTTCTAGGGGACGTAAATTCTCTCGTCTAGAAAGTTTATAAAAGGGAATGATACATAGATCGATGATGTTATCGATCTCTTGTGAAATATCTGTGTTATGTTTTGTTGCACAACCTGCAATTTCGGACTTTTAACTAAGATCATGTTTGTTTGCATATTGTATGACCTGCAATCAGTTATTAAAATCACATTTGCTTACACGTCATATATCCTGTGATTTGCAATCAATCGCGTAACACAAAAAAAAAATTTTTAGTCGTTATTTTTTCTAGTGATTTAGAATTGTAATCTCGTACAATAACAAAATAAACAACAATTTGCGGTATGTGACTTACGACCAATTGTAGATCGCAAATCACTCAAAAGAAAATGAATATCAACTTGCGATATACAATTGTTACAAGTTGCATGTCGCTGATTGGAGAATTCGTGATAGATAAACGAATAGAACCCTTAAGATAGGAAAGATGTCGAAAATGAGAAAGAGATAATAATGTCTATGTTTGACATGTGTTACTGTTGTTGTTATTTAGTTTTTATGTAATAAATTACTTGCGATATTATGAAAATTATATAAATTTTAACATTTTACGGTTTTACCTCCCAAAAAGTAGTGTAAATATTTGTTTTGGACTTTTGGTGTTAAATGTCTCTTCGGCATGCTACGTCTCTATTGATAGTTGTGGGAAAAAAAGTTTAAAGGGCTTTTCAGACCATTTCTACTATGTCATGAACTCAATAATTTTGATGTCATTGTTCACTCAATCAGTCGCATATTTAAAAGTTGCTGGTCAACAAAGAGTGAATATGTATAATATAAGTTCAACTAGCCATTTTTATTTATATATTAAAAGGAGTATGCATAGTGCATTTGCCGCTTTAATTACTTTTTGCTTGCAATGAACAATTAATTAATCGGTCGAAATCGTTGCAAGTGATATGTCGTATAATTTTATGGCTTCATTGGTAAATGATAAGAAAATCTCGTATGGTTTGCCATGCAAAAGCAAAAGCCATAAAAAAATCAAAAGGTTTAGCAAACGCACCCACAAAGAAACCACAAGGGGGCATCAGACAAAATAAAAACGATATAAAAAGTCTAGACTGATCTGATTTATTTTTCTATCTCAACAAAAATTAAGTAATCACGTGGGGCTTTCAAACAACTTTTATTACACCACAAATAGTCTTTCTATAACCGGTTTTTCTCATACCAAAAACATTATTCTTTCTTGTCATCTGAATGGATTTATATTGAATTCAACCAAAGATTATACATAGCCGGCAAAGGTTTGAAACCTTTCCAGAGTCATAAGCTGACAAAGTAAAACTAACCTTCCGGAAACAAGTTTTAGACATCAACTTAATTGACCACCAAAAACATTATATTGACAGCTACATAAATGTCAAAATGCATAAGAAATCACTTATTTAAACATTAAATAACTAGTCAAGACTAACAAAATCCTAACCATCAAGAGAGAAAGAGAATTTTTTAAAAAAAATTTCAAACCGATGGCAGAAGACTTTTATAACTTTGATATCAGCTTTATCTCAGTGTCTCTTAATAGAAATAGTTGTCTTATCTCAATAACTCATACTAAAATATTAAAAAGAAAGTAACAACCGTTTTCAGTTCAATCTGAAGCGTTATGTGTTTGAAATAATACAAATATTATTATTTTAAGATTTAGCTATTACAAAAGCAAACATGAAATTTTAATATATAGAAAATTTTAGTCATCAATAGCAAAATAGATGTGTGTTGTTTGATTTGAATCTCTACTAGTGTCCAGAGGCGGACGGAGAACTTTATATAGTATGGAGTACATGGTGTAAGTTATATATAGATTAGGGGTATATAGATAAATTTAAGATAGTTATTAAAGAAAAAATAAAAAAGAGTGTGGAGCCTGTACCATACTTCATGTTTTGATAATTTCCATTGATTACAATTATTTGCCTAAAAAGCTTAATAATACAGTCTAGCATTGAAAAAAAAGATTAAGTCACTAGCCAAAACTAATATAAAAAAGAATCACGAGCCAACCATGATGCATGTATTATAGAGTTATTCTTGGGTTCACCCCATATGGTGAACTTTTAGGTTCACCAACCAATAGAAACTTGTCATTTTATATTCAGTATCTTTTAATTAAGGAAACAAATAATTTGTCAAATTATATTATTTTTTCAAAATAAATTTTTTTAAAAATAAAAATAGTATATAAAACGAATTAAAAAAATTAATGTTGTCGACAAAACATTAAACCCTAAACTCTAATCCTAAACCCTAAACCCTTGGGTAAACCATAAACCCTTGGAAAAACACTAAACATGTTGTCAACAAAACACTAAACCCTAAACTCTAATCTTAAACCCTAAACCTTTGGGTAAACCCTAAACCCTTGGGTAAACCCTAACCCTTGGAAAAACACTAAACATTAGGATAAATTCTAAACTATAAATCTTAAACACTAAACTTCAAATCTTATAAATAAATATTTTTTAAAAATAATCTTTATTGAGAACTATTGTTATTTTTATTTATTTAATCTTTTTTTCATTTTAAAAGCATAATATAATTTGACAAGTTATTTTTGTTTCCTTAATTAAAAAATGACACCATAATAACAAATTTCTATTGGTTGGTGAACCTAAAGGCTCAACTTAGAGGGTGAACCCAAGAAAAAGCCTGTACTATATATCCGTGTCAATGGCAAGTATATATATTTACTACACATGTTTTCAGTCACGGCCTATATCACGGTACGTACATGCAGATTTTGAAGAATATAAGCTCTCTTGATATAATTTGCTTTTTTTTTTTTAGCAACGATATAATTTGCTTATCTATTAAAATTATGGCCAGAAATAACGTGTACACAATAAAAGATTAAAGGAAGTATGGAAAGAAAGTCGTCGATAACCTGTGATTTATTCTATACGATGACTGACGTGGAAAAGAAGCTAGTCATGATTACACATCCCAAAGTATCCTGGTATTAATATACGTACTATCATATTTAGGTAAAAAATATTGCTACAAACTTTGATCTTGTTCTATAATGCGTCCATGAATTTAGTACTATAAAGAGCCAGGCCAAGCAAAACCTTCTTATATAAATATCGAACAGCATAAACTTTAATGCCTTGAAGCGTAGACCGTAGACCATATGCTTTATAGAGAGCCTTTTGTCTATTGGAATAGACCCCTTGAATAGTTGTATTTCACGTTTATAGATTATAAATTTTTTGTTTTAGCGAAAAAATAAAGATCATAAATTTTGTGTTTTTTATATGGATGCCTTGTAAGCTTTTGAAGATACGGCACTAGAGCATTTTCAATGGTTGGTTTCGTTTTTATCTTCAAATATGTATTTTTAAAAATAAAGAAAAAAATGAAACAACATTTATTCCACTGGTTTGCTTCATTTTTTTATAAAATAAATATTCTAAATATATTATTTCTTCACTTTATCATTAATTATTAATAACACCTTTTAGTTTTTCATATTTATTAATTTTTCCCAACTATTTTATTTCAACATGTTCAACATATCTTATAATAAAATTATTACACCAAACATAAATAAATAAACAAAAAAAAATAGATTTTATAAAGAAGTTTCAGACATATGTTTTTCTATAAGTGATCAATTAAATCATTTGAAGTGCGAAATGAGCTTCTTGATCTTTAATTGATGTTTTGAATTGATATAATGAAAATATTGATGTTTTCCCATCAGGGATCAATATTAAGTATATTTAATATTTTAAATTGATATAAAGAAAATAACAACTGAAATTAGAAACTAATTGGATTATATTAAAGCATATTGTTTATTTTGGCAAAAGATAAAAATAAATAAAAGTTAAGGACCAATTGACAATGAAAAAGTTCATCTTAAAAAATGAAGATATGTACCGTAGATCTTAAAATTTGAAGCAATACTATTCATGGCTTCATTTTGAAGCAAAAAATAAAGTAGGATTGAAGCAAAATTTTTTTTAAAATGAAGCAAAAAGTGAAAAATGAACTGGGGTTGGAGATGGTCTTAGTAACTAAATTCTTATTTCAGCTCTATGTCGAAAATATTTCTAAATTCTTATTTCTGTTTGAATCTAGTTATGCATTAGTAACTACTCTTTCCATTTCAAATTAGTTGTCTTTCTAGGGTTTTTCACATTAATTAAGAACAATGTTAAATGTTCAGTTTTATCTTTATTTAATTGTTAGAGTTCTATTGATTTTTTTGCTTAATTAATGTAGAGGCAAAAAAATTAATGCATAAGTTGTCTTGAAATCTTAAAATGACATTTGTTTTGTAATGAAAGTTTTTCAGTACAACGGCACTTAATATGAAATGGAAAAAAATATGTTTTGAATAGTTGTTAGTGTTAAAAAAGAGGATAGTATAGTTGTTAAATTTTAGGGGTTTAAAGGGTTTAATAAACTGATAGTTAGAATTTTATAGATTAAAATAAAATATGTTATGCACACAATTAAAAATCTATACTATTAAAAGAGAAGTACATATATAGAATACCCCTTAATTTTCAATGTTATTTACACTTCTATGCCACTGACATTAAATAATACTTCCAATTTTAATGTTTTTTTTTTCACTTTGATTAATGTGTTTTCCAAAATTAAATTTGAATTAAATACACGATTAAATAATACTTCCTATTTTAATGTTTTGTCTTTTCCACTTACATTAATGTGTTTTCTAAAATTAAATTTGAATTAAATATACTTCATTAACTTCTCAATTAAATCAATGTCAAATTAAAAAAAAATACATTTTTATTGGACAAAAAATTCATGAAAATTATAATATCAACTATTCATTTAACAAATATGAATGAAAAAAGTATTACCAAATTTGAACTGAAACTAGATAATATCCAAATGGATTTACCATTTTGGTATCTAGAGAACCATAACCAAACCTTATCCGAACGAAATATTTCGGATATTCGAATGTATTGAAATTATATTTACATACTTCAACATGTTAGCTATTTTCGAGTTAATATCCAAGATATAAGCTATTTTAAGTTGTTTAAAATATTTGAAATAATAAAAATAATCAAAAGTAAACATCTAAAGTAGATAAACAATAATCAAAACACCAAAAATACTTAAAATATATATTTATTCTTCATCCAAATATTCAAGTTAAACCTATTTTAATTTTTAATTTATGTACTTTAGCTTACATTACTCAAATACATGTTATTTTTTAGATTTAAGGATATTTAAAGATATATAAATTTTGAAAATTTAAAAATAATTTAAACGGGTTATCAAACCCGCAAAGATCCAAATCAAACCGGAACCAAAATTTATAAATACCCCAAAAGAGCTAGAATTCTCGAAAATCTCAAACCCAAATAGATTTTAACCGAATTCGAGTGGATATCCAAATACTCATCCCTAGCTTAATCAATATAAAACGATCAAATATTATAAATATACTATTTAGTATAAATAAATAAAAACTAAAACTAAAAATTAATATTCGTGCGGTCGCACGGGTCAAAATCTAGTTAGAAAGTTAATATGATTTAAATATATTAAGTAGACACGTTAAACATAAGGTGATTTTCAAACAATACAAATGAATGCATGATAGAGATAGTAATTAAAAAAATATTAAAAAATATTATCAACCTTAATTATGGATACTAATCAGCAACTTCCCGAATTTAACAAGTTGACAGAATATCAATTTTCGTTTAATTGTTTTTAGTCATTTAATTATATATCATTTCTGCATTAAACAGCATAAGATCAGTAGTTAGAAGATCAAAAAAAACTTAGATGAAAAATTGAATAAATAATTTATATATAAATATACATGATCGATGTGTGACACAATTTTTGTAAATTTAGTTACATAACTATTACATATTTGTTGTGTATTTTTATTAATAGCTAATGTTTTAACTAAAGAATTAAACTGCAAATGCATACTAAAATACATGATATTACATGTTTATGTATAACCTGATTACTACTTTTTCGCACTTTGAATTTTCTGTCTACTATCATTTTAATCACATTAAAGATGTGCAAAAGAATATATTTGTCTCTATATAGAAACTGATTCGTTCCTCTAAAAAATATAGTTACAAAAAACGAGCGTGGACTCAGGCATGCATAAACATATAAACCATCATGCATTTTACAAACTGATCTAAACTCACATCATTTTTTAATCCACATAATATAGTATAATTAATCAATATGTCTAACAATCTAAAATTTTAAAATGTAGTTTGAATTTAGTATGATAGTTAGGATTAAATTTCGAATTTGATATATTAACAAAACATCCTAACATTAGCTTATGTTTTTATGAATGTTTTGATCATCTAAGATTTTTAACAAACAATTATTATATGCTTAATATATAAAAGATAATAAATTATATTTCAGCACTTCAAACAAGTTAAATGAAAAAAAAACAAGTTACATTTTTCTATATCAACATCTAAATAGACAAACCATACTAGAAAGCTACCACACGAAAAAGAACATACAAAAATATGATTGATTTAACAAAGTCTGAAATTTGAAAAGATTTAATAGATTTATATTATATATTATAAAACTCTGGAAATATATTTAATGATTCAATATGGTTTTAAAATGTTTGAGATCGTAAAAAAAGCAACATATCAAGCATTATATATGAAATTATGAAACAAAGGTCCAAAAGTCAGCATTTAACCCCTAAAACAAATGGTTCAATTCGCATAATAGAATTAAGTTTAAAATATATAATAGCATAAAAACTATAATAAAATATCATACATAAAATAGGGAATGCAAACAATTTAAACCAAAGCATATTACATAAAATGTATAAATATTTTAAAACGAACTTATAGTGGATACAAAAAAGATAGATACACAAGCAATAAAGAAGGGTAGCTTGTTGAATAGCCTGTTGACCCGTTGGATCCGTCCATGTAGCTCAGGAGTGGATCTAGAACTGCATTTAACCGCGGGCACATTAATTTTGTCACTATATTTTATAATTAGACGGGGGCGGACTAGCATTGATTAGCTTTAATTGCTTAAAGAAAAGGAAGAATAAGACGGGGGATTATCATACGTTTGCCTCTGGATCGGCTCACTAATTTATGGATGCAGGTTGGCAAAATTAAGAAGAATTCAAAGAGCAATGTTCGTACCAAATTGATAAAAGCCTTGGTTGGCTTTTATGTTTGAAATTATTACTTCCAAGATAATGTACAAAGCGAAGAAGAAAAGGAGAAGTCTGAGCATATCAAGGAGTCATTGGAACAACCATAAGATGACCCTTTTTGTATTGTTCATCGTCTTTGGTTTCTTCTTCACCAAAATGAGAAGGCAACTTCTTTGCACACTCTTCTTTCATTTGCCTTACCTTTCCCAACAAGAATATGTATAGTCCGAAGATAACAATCCCAGATCCGATAACACTACACATATCAAAGAGGTCCACACTCAAATCCATGCAGAATATATATACTCACTGGGGTGAAAATGATTATCATTTAAAAACTGCATAAACATTAGTGGGCTGCATTTGAATTAAAATTTGATAGGGGTCAAAAAAACATTTGAAGACTGGTCAATTTTGAACTATTGACAAAAGTTAACCAATGTTTCTAAAATTCCATGGGTGTCGTCAGTTAATTGAGTTCTTTTCTAATAAGCTACATCCGCCACTTTATGTAATTCAAACGTACCTTCCAATACAAATTTGACGATGAAGGATCGAGAAATCAAATAGGGTTGCAAAGACAAGCCCCACCGGAGTAAATATTGAAGTAAAGATCGGTCCTCTCTTTCTGATGCACCAAGATGTTCCCACTGTACATATTCCTTGTGCTACCGCTCCCTATAGCACAATGCGAACTTGTGATATATAGGTTTCTATATTGATTTGAATAGTAATCTCTTACTGCATCCATAAAGGTATATATACCCATCACACAACAACTATATTTGTACAACCATTTTACCAGTATTTCCTTTCCATTTTACCATTTGTGTCACTTATTAATTAAATTCAACAAATAATTTACGACTTCAAACCAATTAGAACAAAAATATGCTGTCAGATACACAAAATACCGTCCTTTATATATAAACTTACTGCATAAACAACGGTCATGATATCGAGTTTATCTGTGAGGATCCAAGTCGTGATATCTCTTGATTTGATGAGGCTTAGTAGTGCGCATTGGATGGTTCCGAAAAAAGATAGTATGACGGTGCTTGAGTATTGACAAGGGTATTTGTCGTTTACTTTGGATTGTATTAGCATCCACGACCCGAAACAGCTACTACCCGCAAAGAGAAGCACGCATCCAATGATCCAATTCTCAGGTTTCAATGCGGGTTTATTGTCGGTCGATGGATGGGTTTCTAGTTTGTGAAATTTTGTCAAGGGAACACCTTTGTACATTGTTAGTAATAAAGCTCCTCCAATGCATATCAAAGTGCCCATCACCATCCCTATACCTGCTTTGCTTTTCATGTTTAGTTTCTCTACCCTACGCCCAAAGAACGGTTAGTGTTAACTTCAACTTGTTAGATTAGGATGGAAATAATATGCATTTAATATTAATATAGAAAAATATTTACCTGAATACTAAAGATAAAACGAACGTAACCGCAGGTGTCATGCTAATAAAAGCACATGCTAACGTAGCAGATGTGTACGATAGTCCCAGTAGGAAGAAATACTGAGTCAAACTTGCCCTAAAATACAAAAGGACATTTATCAATAAATTTTACTGTATTAATAATTTAGCCTACTGATAAATATGAAAATAATCAGGACTTTGATTCCAATAAAAATAGTCTTCACTTTTTAGGTCATACAAAGCAGTCTTAATCGAAAAATTTAGAACTTCGATTCCCAACAATAGAATTCAAAAAGTCTATATATTTATTCCGGTGAGACATATATATTTTTGGAAATATTTAATTATTCCTACAACTAAATATTAGGAGTTCGATCTTGACAGTTTTCTCTAAAGAACTAACCCAACAAGAGCACTGAAGAAAAGCTGAACCAAGATGTTGAGCGTAAGTTTCGGTCTTGTTGTCCTAAGCAACAAAGAATGAAAACTTTTATAAGTTGATAGTAATAAAAATATTAAGAACTAATTTAATGAGTTTCATATACTTACCGTTCCCAAAAAAATGCTATTGGTGCCAAAAACAAGGTGGAAATAGCGAGCCGGTATGTTGCTATAACCATATGATTAACACCACCATCGAGTACCTTTTTGACCAGAGCGTTACCTAAACCTAGCGCTGAATTAATCGTAATCATAATAATTACCGGCGTCCACTTACCATCGCAGTAACCCATTCTTGATAATTAATCGACTTCTAAAATAAATTGCTTGTATTCAATAACTATCTCTCCTTTTTATTTCTTTTATTTTTCTTACCTCTCTAAGCGTTTTGTGTATGAATGATTGAAGGAAGAAACAGGTATATATAGAGATTTTGTTCACTGATTTCGAATAAGATAAGATTTTGCAAAAGAAGTAGTTATTCTTTTTCATTATCCAACGAATTTTTTTTATGTCTCTTTAGCTCCCCCACTCACTGTTCGTGAATTAGACAGTTGATATTGAAAACCATGCAGCAAAGCAAACTACCTCTTAATTCAGACATTCAAGAATTTACTTGCGAAGAAATATTTCTCAAAAGAGAAATATTTCAAAAAGTCTAAATATTTAACATTATTTTATTTAAGTGAGTTCTTAGGTTGATGGAAAGAGCCTAAGACCATGTAAATTCTTATGGTAGAGTTCTTAGTATAATATAAAAAAACGTTTTTTAGTTTTTTTTAGTTAAAAATTAAGAAACAGTTCTTATATATTTTATGCTAAAAACCTCATCCTAAGAAATCTGTAGTAAACATGCCCTAAAAACGTTATAAGGTTTGAGAAATAACGTTTTCTGTGGCTGGAGCCTACAAATGTAGTATTCTACGTCCTACAAATGTAGTATTCTACGTTAATCTCTCAAAGGATTTCTGTCGGTATCTACAAGACCCTTTACGGTTCTTCGACGTACACGTTTACGCACACGTGAAACTATTGTTTCGTCTTCGTTTAAAAAGGTCAGTTTGACCCAAGACAGTAATATGTCTATTCAGTTTTCATTCATACATAAAATAAATAAATAAAAAATTATTTATTTCCTAGACTTCAAAGTATCTTTCTGCTTTGCAGTCATTATCGTCAAACGAAACCGTTTCGAAAACGTCATTACTGAACAAAAGAACGGTGAAGCAAGGAGCCAATTTGTGTATTGTCTTAAACTCTTTAAATCATTCTCATTCTTCACTGCGATACTTTTAACAATGGTTGTAGCTTCATGTAGTTACGTAACAGTTGGTTGATAAAACTCAAACTATCAATACTCTTTGTTATTGTTATTTTAGCTTATTGATTTGTCATTATAAGATCTAGTGATCTACTGTGTTTTTGCTTTTCATTTTTCAATTTTTTTTCCTTTAAGATTTCTTTACTAAAGAAATATGTTGGCTTTTTCGTTCTTTTGGAAAAGCAATGAAAAAGATAAAGTGAGATAAAGCCCTTATTTCTTTCAGGTAAAAACTATATGACCAATTTTATTTCTTCGAAAATGATGGACTTCTTTTTCATCGGAAGATAATGGGCTTATGTATCCACTAAAGGAGAACGCAATTTGTACATGAATATAACATCACTATCGGTAAATCACATATTAATAAGAAATCGGTTGTGATTTAGATCTTTTTTTGTTTAAGATATAAATTCAGCTGAAATACAATTTCGATGTATTTGGATACTTAGATAAAAGTATTAAAAAAGGACAAGATTTGGGATCACCCTCTTTAGTGAACTTTTAAATTCATCACTTGATTTATAACCAATCAAAGTGACATGTGGATAATTAAAAAAAAATATTAAATATATTTTAAAATAGCTAAAAAAAAATAATATTAATTCTAAACTTTAGATCTTAATTTCTAAATCCCAAACATTAATTTCTAAATCTAAACTCTATACCCTAAACTAAAATCCTGAACCCTAAACTCAAATCCTAAACCCTAAACCCAAATCTTATACCTTAAACCCAAACCGTAAACCTTAAATCTAAACCCTAAACCTTAAGGGTTTACAGTTTGGGTTTAGGGTTTAGAATTTGGTTTTAGGGTATAAGGTTTGGGTTTATGGTCTATGATCTGGGTTTAGGGTATAGAGTTTAGATTTAGGGTTTACGGTTTGGGTTTAGAGTTTAGGAATTAGGGTTTAGGTATTAGGGTTTAGAGTATACGATTTGGGTTTAGAGTTTATTATTTGGATATAGGATTTGAGTTTAGGATCTAGGATTTGGGTTTAGCGTATACGGTTTGAGTTTAGGTCTAGGATTTGGATTTAGGGTTTAGGATTTCAGTTTAGAGTATAGGGTTTGGATTTAGAAATTAATGTTTAGGGTTTAGAAATTAAGATTTAGAGTTTAGAATTGACATTAATCTTTTTTTAGCTATTTTTAAATATGTTTAATATTTTTTTTAATTATCTACATATCACTTTGATTGGTCATAAATCAAGGGGTGAATTTAAAAGTTCACCATAGAGGGTGAACCCAAGCCTTGTCCTAGAAAAATTGGTGTGTTTGGTTACTTGGATAGCATTTATAAAGAATAAGCTTGTTTGGAAACTTGGATTGTAGTTAAAAAAATTGTTTGGAAACTTGAATTATATTTTTATTTAAACTTTCTACATTTTAGGAAACCACTAATTGATCATATATGTTTTCGTGATACACAATATTTTCCCCCTAGATTTTTAAATTAAATAAATATCATTCAAATATTATAAATATCATAGGAGGTTCGAGTTGGATCATTTTCGGTCCGGGTTGGTTTGTACTTTGTAGCAACCTAAAAATATATCAATAAACTTTCATTTTAAATATGACAGTAATAAATAATTTATATATTAAACTGAATTAATATATAAATATGTTATATTGCTATGTAAATAATTGTTTATAGATTCTTTAGTTGACTAATTTTTGATATAGCTTATATTGAAAGAAATTTATTAAAAAAATTGTATGAACTGAAGAAAAAACATTATAAAAGTACTGTACATTTGAATTCAAAATCATTTCTTTTAACAACAAACTAGACAAATATGTTGAATTGTATACAAATTACAATGTAAATATTTAATTAATATAAAAATATGTCACATTATTTAAACAAAATATCAATGTAAAAGTATTGCACAGTTATATTCTAAAATTATTTAGTCTAACAATAAGCCAAATAAATATATTGATTGAAAAAGAAATAAAATAAAGTCAGAGAAACGCATAGTTTACCAGAGGCACTCTAATATGTCGAATTTATTACAAAGAAAGTTTTAATAAGATAAATACATTCAACAATTATACAAACAAATAATATTTTTCATAAAAGTGAAAATAGTATCCGCGCTTCAACATCTAGTTTGTTGTTCAAAATAAGAAAGCTAAATGTATCTTTTTAGAAAATAGTGAAAAGCCCAATAGAACTTTCGGTAAAACCGCAAGTGATTTGAGTCTAATATTCAGTTAGCTTCCTCCCTTTGTCAGGCCTTGTACAATAGCGACCATAACTTTCTCCACAAGCTCCTTCTATTCCTTGAGACCCAAACTCGTAAATGCTCTCACTTCTTTTATAACTTGATTTTTGTAGCTGTAGCTTCACATTAAACACAGGCCTTCGTCCTTCTTTTCCTCTGCTTTTCCGGTTCCAGTCTCTTGTTTTGCTCTCTCCCTCATCAGAGCCAGTCCTGAGATTCCCATATTCACTTAAGACCGCAATCAAAAAGCGAAAAAGTGGCTGGTTTTGTATATTTTTCAGAAATATAGGCTGTTTTTAGAGGTTATATTTTTATGTGAAATTGGAGGCTGCAAGCAGATGCTTGCTTTGCTTGGTCTCAAGGCCGCCTCTGTCCCTCATGCGTTGGAACAAAATCATTTGTTGTTTTACAAGTCGCGGGTGTTTATTGAGTGCATGACCAATTTGTTTCCACTCTTCTGGAGACAATGCTGCTATACGCTCGGCTTGCTCTACGATCTTGCTTGAAGGCTGGGGTCTAGGACCATAAGAATTTTGCAGAAAGAAACGCACTTGCACACATGGGTGGATGTACTGAAGGGGAAGTGGGATCAGCTGACCCCACTGTTTTTTAAATATATTTGTTTTTGTTTAATAAAAAATTTATTGACCCCATAAAAATATAAAATCTAAAACCACAAGAAATATAATTCCACTAAAGCTACTACAAGATATTAAAAGGTAAAGTTATTATTTATAATTTTTAGTGATTATAAATTATGTTATTGAAAAAAAAATTTGATCCTGGTATAAAAAATTTCTGGCTCCGCCACTACTTGCACATACCACTTTACTTTCATTGGAGAGAATGAACGTTCCTGGAAAGTGATCTACTTCATTACTCTTCAACTCTGCTACCATACAAAAGTCAATCCAAGATTATTTCAAGTGACACAAAAATAGTTTTACAGTTCTACAAATCTAGGAAACACAACTCTCATGTGTTACATAAAGAGGATAACATTAGATTTGTGGGTTACTAAATGCTGGCTGTTATTGATCAATGCAAAGAGATCTAAAATCACAGAATGAGAATGATTATGCTTACATGATGAACACTATATGATTGAAGATTAAGCCTTTACATCTAACTGATACGGCAGAGTGCACTCAACTTGATTAGGTGACTCGGTTATCTCATCCAAATTAGTTGAATCACTGAACCGAATCAATAGAGGAGAGTCAGGCAGTCTGAAATTCCGATTGCACCGATTCACATAGGTGGTGAGGCAGTGGACATTGACGGTAGCTAGCATGATGTCGCCTGAATACATGAACTTTTTGTAAATTTTGAAGAGATGTTAATGAAAAGAATTTAGTAAACATGTTCATGTCTATAATATTATATTGTCAAAAATACTCGACATTATTAAAGTTACTAATACAACTTCAACATCAAAACACAATAATACAAAAAAAAATTTACTATAACTTAGGGAGAAAACTTCTCAAGAAAACATAGTCAAGTACACAAAAGATCAAACATTACATAAGTTCAATCATATTCATACAACACTTTCATTAGAATTGTTTTGGGAAGTATAAGACTTCTCAAGAGACTTCTCACACATTAATTTAAGTAAAAAAATAAAATTTAAGCGGAAAAACAAATTTTAAGTGAAAATTGAAATTTTAAAAATTAAAAATTATATCTTACGATCTAAGAAGACACCATAAACCATATGACTTGATATTCTTAAAGTTAGTTAACAGTTTTAAAGTAAAAAAAATATCTTGAAATTACTTAACACTTTTGAAAATATAAGTCTTACAAAAACTAACATACTCATAAACATTAATAAACATGAATGTTGAGAACCTCATAATTATCATCAATTAAGTTATGAATTTCATTCAAGAATCCCAATATTGACTAATATACATGAATAATTAAGATAATATTAAAAAGTCATTTTACTTTTAGAAAAAATAGAGTCTTCCGGTAGAAGACTTCTAAGAATTATACCATTTAGGTCATTTTTCAATTGAAAATTTATAAAAGAAAAATTCTACAGAAGTCTATTTTACAGCAGACTTCTTAAGAAGTTTTCTTTTGTTAATATTTGCTTAGTTTTGTATTTGAAATATTCTCAAAAATACTAGAGAAGGCTTCCGTGAAATCTCAAAGATTCCCAGATAAATAGATTAGTTTTGTAAGTGCCCAAAGTTTTGAATATATTTGACTTTTTAGAAGACTTTCTAAAAGTCTTTCTAGAGAAAGAAAACTTCTAAAAACTCTTCTTACACACACATGAAATTTTCTCATTGTGGATACAAATCTACATAGGTAAATTTTCGAATGGAACATATTAAAGTTTTTCAAGAAGATTTTTTTGGATGTTCTGTCAGAAGACTTCTACAGAAGTTTTTTTTTCATAACCAAATATTTTACCATAATCACAGAATAAAAATCTAGAAGAATTTAACAAATTCTTCTAATTCAAATTAAATGTTTTAGTTCTAGTTATTAATTTCAAAATTAACCTACACAGAATTCCACCAACAATGAGCAGATTTCATGTAACAATTGAAAGATTTTGCAGGATTCTTTTGACAGAAGACTTTCCAGGAGTCTCCTGATGGTATAATTCCTGAAGAATCTTCTATAGAAAGTCAATTTTCTAACATAATTTGGTCAATTATAAAATTAATTTGTTTATCTACAAAGTTGGAAGACTATGAGAGAAGTCTTCTCTAAAAACACACAAAAAAATCAATTGGAAAACTAAATATGCATTGATCAGAAGACTTCTCTAAAAGTATTTTCTATGAGAAAGACTTTCAGTGAAATATTTTTCGAAAAACTGATTTAAAAAAAAAATTCAAAGATCATTCTTTAGTTCGGTGGAGTTCATATTTAATTTCTCCAAGCACACATAACTTGTTAATAGAAATTTCACTCGTTTTTGATCAAAAATCATAAACCTAAGTAAATCTAATAAGCTCGGAAATTAAAATTTAAGATTTTTGGATTAAATAAGAGAGGAAGTGAAATAGAAATGGTTTGTATATGTTAAAGATAACAATATAAAGATGTAGATATTGATTTTTGGTGCATTTATAACTTAAAATTGATTGTTCATAGCGGTTGGTGTATTGATAACAATGTCAACGTTGTAAATAAAAGAGAAAGATGAAGATGATTGAGTAAAACATGCATTTCTAGAAGAAAAAAAAGATAATGGTATTTTTGTAAGTAATCTAAATTTTTGCGATGAATAAATTAATTAAAAATTTCATTAAAAAAATCATGGATTATTTTTGCATTTGACTTTTTTTATTTTGAATTAATTTTAAAAAAAAATCCTGGATATTTTTATAAAAAATTCCAAAAAAATAAATTTATTTTTTGATGATTGCATATAATTATAAATTAAATTTATTTTTCAACTTTTGCCGAATATTATGTAACAACTTGGTTCCACACTAAGACAAATAGCTAGCATCATATTTCCAAATTCTTTAATTCTTAACAACTTCTGAAAAAGCATTTAGCGTAAAACAATATTTTGAGTGAATATAACTTTACATCCACTAAAAGTTTTATTTACACATAAATATATCTGTAATAATAGTTTTTTCAATTTGTTTTGGATTAAAATACAAATCAACATTAAAAATAAAAATAAACCAAAATCATATTTTAAAGAAAATACATTATTTCAAAAAAATAGAAATGCTAAAATATATTCTTTGGTGATTATATTAACCATGAAATTTTATATACCAGATAAAAATAAAAAATATATATTTATCTAACTTGGTGACAAAAATATTCAGGATGTAATTTTTTGAATGATTATGAAATTCTGAGTTCGAAAACAATTACACTTCTCTATGACAAAATTTAAACCATGTACATTATTTATTTTGGAGAATAACTCCCTCCAAAATTTTATTCATAAAACTTGTACAACGTAAAACAAAACCATGTAATACATAAACTTGTACGTTGAAAACAATTAGTGACCCAGTTTCTCAGAGAAAAAACAATTAGTGACCCAATACAAAATTTAGTATATGGAAACAAAAAGAAAACACACTTACATAATTGTATGTTGGGCTTTAGCTAAATGTAGACCCAACTTGAGTGTAATAACCCATGGCCTCAAAGGTGCCATTCCCCTTTGTTACCAGAAACAGAGCGATGTGGGTCAAAAATATCTGTGAAGGACCATAAGCATTTTAGAGGGATGGTCTTTTACAAGAGATTCAGAAAAAAAGGAAAAACATTACGAGTAATTGAAGTATGGTATGGCACAACATTTGACCGGCAAAGCCTAACTCTTGATTCGAGATCATAATTCAATTTTTTTTGTCCGGCGCATATTCTACATTATAGCCTGCAACTGATTCAGCTTCCGCTTCTGGGAGATCCCGGAAATATTTTAGATCCTTTTTTATTATAAGTTGATAAACAAGAACGAAAACTACGGATCATGTTGCGGCCTAACATAATGCAAGAAGAAGCCATATGTCTCGACTCTCGAGAGCAACATAATGAGCTGTTATGTTATTAGTTTATGCTTACACCGACATGCCATGTAATGTAAGCTACACTACTACCCACAATATTATATTAACTTATTATATCCACAGATCTAGCGAAAAATAGAGAGAGATCACAGATTAGAATGTATTCTATAATATCTGGATTTATTCTCAACAGAAGATCAAAGCTTACAATTACATTTAACTTTTAAACTTACCTTTTCATTTTTTTAACACAAAAGGTTAAAGAAAGCCATTACTACAAAACAAAATTAAAAACATTACTACAAGACAAAATTAAAAACTAGACATCAACTTTACAAGTTGAAGGAGCTAGAAGAGGAACTTGACCATTAGAAGATCGGTTAAATCTCATCCACACATCACACGTGGCATAAAATCCATACCGTCCAGTCTTAATCGCACCGGCTTTCCAACGTAGCCTCCCTATAACCACCACTCTCATCCTCACGACGCCGC